>NC_049182.1:8500000-8665000 GCF_009769625.2 Cygnus olor
CTCCTCTTACTGTGTTTTTGAGGACACTTCCTTTGTGCTTGTGAAGTCATTTGTTTATGCTAGGTACCACAATTGCTGATACAGAAGGTGTCAGAACTGACCTGAACCCTACAAATTATTTTTTTTGTCATTTTTGAAAAGCCTGAAAGATCATTTGGCAGGATTTCCTGATGCCAGAACAGGCAGTGGATCATGTCTCCCTTCTTTACCCCCATTCTACAAAGTTTTAAAATGCACCCAGAAGTCCAGCCTGTGCCTTCAATGCTTTGCAGCATTCAGCAATGTCTTATTTACCATCAAAGCCAAATTAAAGCATATCCGTGTATGCTTTGTTGGGCAAAGAGCCTTCAGAAGTGTCATTACAATCCCAAACCAACAGCTCTCTCTTTCCCAGATGTGCTAATCTCCCTCATCAATCTGTCCCTCAAAAATAAACAAGCAGCATGTTTCTTAAACAGGAGGACCATGTTGGAAAGAGGATGAAAAACCTCGGAGGAGGGAGGTGTGAAAAAGGATGGTTATTAGGAGTTCGAAGCCAGAGAAAAATAGAGCCACACAGTAACCAAACAGCGTGTTTGTGCTAAGAACTTCCAGCACTGTTTAGTTTTGTTTTGCTATCTGCCATTGACTGTCACATTTCACAAGTTAAGAAACATGTTATTTCTTTGTTTATTTTGTCAGTCTTAGATAGTCTCTGGAGGGAAATTATATCACTGTTTCAGTGGAATAGGTTTAATTTGTTTGTGTCTTGTTGTCTATAGCATCTATCTAACTACTTATCTCTGAAGTTACCTCTCAGTCAAAGGTTTTCTGTTTTGTTCACATTTTAACAGGAGAGAATTTTCACTTGATTGCTTTGAACACTTCCTAAGTTTGGTCAGCTATCTATGTATTTATTTTTCTGTTCTAGTGAGAGAAAATGGGAATTTAAAATGTATGGAGCCAGCAAAGGTTTAGCTGCGATTTTTTTCTAATGTAGAGGAAAATTGCCCAAGTAATCTTATCCCATTCATACAACTAATATGGCTATGAGGCTCTGATGTGTTGAACGGTAAACACCATGCAACATACCCTTAAGAACTGTGGCTTAAAAGATTTCTTATTTTTCATCACACGGTTCTAGCTTTCGATGAATAAATATCAGGTCCTGCTTGTATTAACATCCATTGGAGTTTTCATGGGTTTAAACAGGAATAATATAAGTTCCTAGTTTATAAGCATATTTTATAAAAATGATAGTAATAATGCATTATGGAGTTAAATGATACCACTAGGTAGCTGTGTAATGAAGAATATTTCTGATGCAAGCAGTCTACAAAGTGAAACAGCCTATTCAAACTGAGAATATATAAACATGCTATCAACATGTGGGCAAGGGATGACATGCATTCTCCCGCAGATGAGGTGATGATAATCTAGAATAATTTTTTACTGTATATTCTCTAAGAAACAAAAATTAAGAGACCCATGCGGGGAAATCCTCTGACCTTTGTAGTGCGGAAGATATATTAGATGAATATGGCAATTTATTTGGGCTTAATATTTATTGGTTAGCTCACCCACACCTTCACCAAGCAACATGATCTTTGAGCAAATTAAAAAATATATATGTTTGCACACATCAAAATTCCAGGACTAAGACGGGAAATGTAGAAAACATGGGGAAAAAACAAAGCAACACACACACATTATATGTATCATTTTCCATACCAAACCATATCGACCCTGAAGTAAAATCCTGTCCCATTCTCATTATTAGTGTACTTTCATCTGCCACATGCTTAAATATTTTAGTGTCTTTAATCAGAGTCAGTGTGAAGTACATAGGCTAAGTTTGAATCCAGTCTTTGTGTAATTTTAGTGAATCTCTCCTAATCTTCTTTATAATCAAAATATCTTGTAGCATTTGGCTTTGGTATTTCACAGCTGACACTAAGCACATTGTTAAGTGGCAATTTAATTCATCGTCTTGCAGGATTTTAATGGATCGGGACTCATACAGTGCCTTATTCTTCTGCAGTGGTGCCATAAACAAACAGTTGGCTAACCTGAGGCTTTTTTGGAAGGGGTGGCTGTAGGCACTATCCCCACCCTATTTTACATGTATCTTTTGTATTTTTTTCCCCTGTATATACAAAATATAATCTGTTGCTCATTCATATCTACACATTGCCTGACTACAGTTCTTTTTCTTATATGTCACCTCCTTCCATTGCCACTTCCCCACCCTGTCTTTGAATCTTCTCCAGATCCAGTGGTTGTTGAATTTACATTCTTCTCTGGGCTGTTAATGAGTATATTGATTAATACTGGCTCCAGTATCAATCCCTGTGGGAGACCAATTGATACTTCTCTCTCTTTTGACATAAAACCATTGATGATAACTCATTGGTTCCTGGCTGTTGGATAGATTTTTATCTACCTTATTGTATTATTATGCAGGCTATGCAACTCCAGCTTTCCTATTGAGTTCATGTATAGTACTAAACTAACAATTTACTAAAAATCCCACTATGTTATGTCTGCCTTAGTTAATTAAATTCTCAGTATAATTGGGCCTGAGCTTCCATTCACAGACCTGTACCATCTATTACATGGTTCCACATAATCTTCACCATTTGTGTCAGGTTTCTGCTTCAAAAAATCAGGATAATTTCTGTTGGAAGGGATGTGGAAGTCATCTGGTCCCAGTCCCTGCTCAAAGTGGGTCCTATTAGATTAGGTTGCTTGGGTCTGGGTCTGGTCAAGTTTTGAGCACCTCCAGTGGTGGGGATTTCACAGCCTCTCTGGGCAACCTGCCCTAGTATTTGACCACTTCTATGGTTAAAAAAGCCCACACCCTTCTTTGTATTTGATGTTCCTTGTGTTTTTCCACCTGGTGTCCATTGCCTTCAGGAGGTACCTGGCTCTATCTTCTGTGTGTCATGCGGTTGCAGACAACAGTATGGTCTCCCCTTCATCTTCTCTTCTCCAGGCTGGTCAACAACAGCTCTCTCAGTCTCTCCTTACACTGTGCTCAAGCCCTCAAGCAAATCTGTGGCCTCTCTGAGACTCACTCCAGTGTTTCTGTGCCTCTCTTGTAGTTGGAAACCTCAGACTGGATGCAGCACTACAGACATGGTCTCACAAATGCCAAGAGCACTTCCCTGGCTCTGCTGCCTGCTCTCTTGCTAATACAGCTCAGGATGTGGTTGGACTTCTTTGCTGCTTCCTAGAGAGTCAGTCTGCAGTCTGTGTTGTTGATATTTCATCACAGATATCAAGACTTTGCCTTTGGTTTTGCTGAACTTCTTGAGGTTTCTGCCAGCCTGTCCAAGTCCCTCTGAATTGTAGCCCTGCCATCTGGCCTATCGACCGCTCCCCCTACTATTTGGTGTGTCTGCAAACTTGCTGAGAGTGCACTCCATCCCATCATCAGTTCGTTAATGAAGACATTAAGCAGTATTGGTCCCAGTATTGATCCCTGAAGGATGCCACTACTTACTGACCATTCTGTTTAGAAGCATGCAATCAAATTTACTTCTCATGGTGGTAAGAATGAACAGTGCGAGCCAGGCACAGTGGAAGGAGATCCTGCCCCAATGGCATTTCCTTGTGAATGAGAAACTGTGACACTGCTTCGCCCAAGGCACTCAGGGTCTGCCAAGAGAGCCAGGATGAAGCTGCTAGCTGAACAGCTGGATCTGAGGACAGACGTGTTTTGGGGGAGACAAAATTAATGCTGCCTTAAAGAGCAGGTTCAAGCAATTTAGTAGATCTGGGGTGTGATTCTTTAGATCTGGCATTTCATGGTCTTATCACACACCAGTTCCAGCCCCCAAGTTGAGGGGCAACAGATATAGCAGGGACTGCTGACATTTCTCAAAGGCATTATGGCCCATGCTAGGGACGAGGTTCCTATTTCAAGTTGTGTGTGGACACACCAGTTCAAATGACTACCCAAGATGTCCATGCTTTCTTCTGTGAGCGCAAGATTACCTTCTGGACCTGTTGCCACGTCAAGCACACTTAGCAGAGCTCATGTAACTATTTGCTCACTTTGGAGGCTGCAATGTTGCTTCTTATCCAACTGTCTTTCTAAGCTGCCAGGAGCTAGGAAAATAGTCTCTTTTTAATACATGTGACACAATAAACATCCAGCTCCAATAACTGAAGCCCTGATTCAGGAGGAACCTTTACTGGGGAGGGCTGCTTAAGCAAATTAGATCTCAATGGAATCAATAGGACTTTGGCACATGCTGAATGTTTAAGCACATGCTGAAGTGTTTACTATTCAGCCTCTCTTTTAGTTTCTATTTAATTAAACAGGATCAGATTCTCAATGGAAGTAAATCACTAGAGTTTCTCCCAAAGGAGTTCTCCCGGTTTGCAATAATTGAAGAGTTGATCTAATGTCCCAACTCTGCTTCTTTTTTTTTGGATACCTAGGTATCCATCTGTCCGTCTGTCTATCTGCCCAACCTGTATTATTTTTACCTCCCAAGTGATAAACTATTCAAGGTAGAGATGCTGTCAGAAGCAGCCCAGAGGGACAGAGGTCTCATTAGTTACAAACGAAGTTCTGAGCCTGTGGTAAATGAAATGAAACTTTTCTGTTATTATTGTTGTTCAAGTCTGAGCTGATATAAGCATCTCTGCTTCTCCTAATACAGGCAAGGATTTCTGTAGAAGTTTAGTGCTTCCACTCCAGATAAAAGCAAGTCATTTGCTTCTTTCATCATGTCGCTACTAATTTCCAAACAGTCAAAGCTGCTGCTAATTTATTTACTGAACACTGAAGCCCTGTTAGCAGGGGCTGCTACTGAAACTGCTTTCTGGCCTTCGGCTTTTGTTTGTTGACAGCCTGATTTCCCAGTAGGCCATTTCCACCTGTGTTTCTGTTGTTTTTAGTGCTTGTCTTTCTTTCTTCTTCCCAGTGACTGTCTCCCAAATGGCTCCTGAAGGCTTTTCTCATCTTCCCTCGCTCTCTCATCCCCTTCTCCCTCCCAGCTGCAAGGACTCTCAGCTCTGCTTTCAGTCATTCTGCAGTTAGTGGTTGTCTACACTGCTGAGTTCCCATGGGGCACTAATTTTTGTTTCAAGGACAAGATTCAAAAGAGTTTGCTACACACAGGTTGCAGGGTGCACCTTCAGATGTGCCTTCAAATAGACTTTGGAGATTTGAATATATGAGCTCCTGAAAATCAGTTTTTAAATTGCAAGGGAGGCCTATTAAGTGCTGTAAAAAAAAAAAAAAAAAAAAAAAAATTTTTTTTTTTTGCTTTTCTATTTTAAAAGCTGCATTAAAAAAGTTTTGGTTTTTTTTTCCTTCCTCTCTCCCATGACATTGGGTGGAAATAGAAATTAGGAGACTGCCATTTCCCTTTAACTTCATGCATATCAAAGGAAGAGAGATGACAGGATAAAATGATTCATAGAGTGGCCAGTATACTCCGTATCTGGAGGAACTACTGAAGAAAGATATTGAGATGTTGCAATAGTTTCTTTGCAACTAGTCAGTGTACCAGGAGCTTTCAGTGTGCAAGAAAGGTTCTAAGATGTTTTCCATGAACTGAAAAAAGTGGTGGCTGCACAGCCTTCAGGATTTATTTATTAAGATATGCTTTTAATTTTGCTGCTTAAAGTTATCTAGCCTCTCTTGTGAGTGTGTGTATTTCTTGATGTGCACTTTGTTTCCTACAAAACTTCTGTTTTACTTTATCTCATCTGCGGCAACCTGTGTATATCTTTCTGAAGTCCATTATGAGAAGCCGAGCTGTGACTGACAGCTGACGTCTGCTACTCTGGGCTTCAAAAATTCTTCCTAGCCGTCGGATTAAGTTCAAGTGGGATTTTACCGCTTCAGTTTTGCTTGAATATTTGGATTCTAATGAGCCCAGAAAACAAAACACAACTGCTAACCTTCTGACTTAAACTAGGAACTGCAGCTTGGGGGTGTGGGGGTGGTGGAGGGGGTCTTTAGCTAAAACTGTGGGGTCGCTGGTTTCTCAAACTGGATGGTCACAGCTAGTGGGTATGTTGGATTTTTTCCCCTTTGCCTCAGTTTTCCATTTGTAAGTCAGGTGTTAACGCTATCTGACCCCACACACAGGCACTGTGAAATTGTTCAGAAATAAACATTAATGGGAAAAATTTTGAAACAGTACTCAAAGCAAGGCTTGAGTAGTGTGCAAGACATCTCCAATGTCCAAAGGTATGCACTTTGCTAGGAGGCCACATCCACACACAGAGCTAGAAGGCAGGCATTCAAGCTATCATCTAGTGTCCTTGAGTAAGTCTCTTAGCTGCTGTGTCCCTCCATCTCCTAATAATATTGCAATAAGACTAATATTTACTTACCTCACAGTCACATAATAAGAATGAATTAATGTTTATAAAGTACTTGGAAGTCCTTGGATAAATGGTCTCATAGAAGTGCTAAGCAGAGCATGTATTGTCATTATCTTGTAGATAAATATGTAACATCTACATGGATGTACAGAGCTGTTCACACAAGCATGTGCAATGTCTCATCTGACTGCACTCTGATTAGCAGAGGATGTAAGAACAAACCCAACAGTCCTTGACAATCCGTGTCATTTTCCTTTGAAACGAGTATATTTTCTTTGAGAACAGAGCTTATCATGTAATCTCCAACGAAAGTTATGTTCTGCCTTTTACAGTTGCCATGATGCAAATGTCATTTGTACTCTCCTTCTTTATGAAAGTTAACAGTTATTTAAGAGATCAAAGTTAATTATCACTAAGGAGATCATTTTTACCTATCAACCCACTTTTGTAACCCCACTATCACAAGTAGAAGCTTTATGCTAATCAGTTTTCTAATTTCCATAAATTACTGATAGAATTACTTTTTTTTTTTCTTTTTTCAGCATGAAAGTAGATCTGTTGGTGAAAGCTCTTGAGAGGTAAAGAGACAGAGAGAAAATGAGGTAAGGCGTATTTTCAAGAGTTCACCAGCTGAATGTGGTACCAGGAAAATAAAATCCAAATCATTAGGTTCATCGCATCACAAAACTTGTAGATGCTGCAGCTTTCCTGCACTGCAGAAATCTGATGCACACACATTGTTTCAATTTAACATGGTGATAGGAATGGAATCGAACGTGAGGATCACTGTGTGACCCTATTACATGTGAAGTGTCTCTATTAGAGCTGCAAAGACAGCATGCCAGAGGAGCTGAAATGTGTTGATAGAAACAAACAGATATATCTTTTTAAAAGCAGCAGTCAGAAACTCTGCAGTGTGATCCAACCGTGTTCTGCTGGAGAGGGCAAGATAGTCTATCCTAGGGGAAGATGATATTAACAAAGAGAAAGACACCCCTTCCGCTCCATCACAGCACTTTCTGTACAATGAGCTTGCCAAATGGAAGCTGCTACTGTGGAAGTTGTTACTGCTATGACTGACAGCTGCTGTAAAATAACTTCAGCTACAGCATGGAAGGAACAACAAGAAATCAAAATGAAACAGATGTGGATATTTTGGGTATCCCCTTGGTCTAAAAGTTGAGTAAAATAATTGCTTAGTAATTAACAAGCTTGTTGCTATGCTGCTCCAGCCTTTCAGTCTGATGCTGATGAATTCCAGCATAAATTAAATCATCTCCAATCCAGAGACTGATCCTAGAACTAAAGTTGTATCCCTGCACCGCTTGAGCAACATCACACATTTGGAGCTTCATTTTGAGTTAATAACTGAGCAGTTTGTCCACAGTGGGCATTGGTAGACTTACACTTGACTACTGCTCCCTAGAGTAACGAGAGAACTGGGCTGCGAGTTTGATCCTATTGAAGTCCCAGTGACTTCTGTCATTGCCACTGTATCCATGACATTTTGTAAGGCATCCCAGGCATTGGTGGTGTCCTTGGTAATTTCTCTTAGCAGCAGCATTCTGCTCTTCAGTCCTGTCCCTTTTTCAAAATGCTTTATAAAGATTAACAAGAAGAGCTCAGCAGCTCTCTGCCTTCATGGAGTTAGTAACAGCTCTGTAAGGACTTCCTGACTATAAAATAGTTGTATTTTCCACGTTTTTTTAACAACATTGAGATTTTGCAGGATAGTTCACTTCTGGCTTCAGGGGGAAATCAGGAGTTGTGTGTTGAAGCAGACCAAATTGCTCAGCATTAGTCTTTCAAGTGCCTGGAGCACTTTCCTTTCCCCCAGCTGCAAGAAGAGACCTGCTTAGCAATAAGGCAAAGCCCAGAGAGCCCATGACCAGTGCCATGTTCCCCTCCCAGTCACAGGATCCTGCATCTCTCTGCATTGTCTGTGTAGACCTTGGCAGCCCTCTAACCAGGTGGGCCTCCAGAGCTAAATGTAGGGGCACTTGAAAGCATCCCAGGAACAGGCAGGCACAAAGGAAACTAAAAGGACCTTAGCTTCCCCATGGCTGTGAGTTCTTGTGTCCCTGCTTAGAGAAAAGCAACACAAAATTATATTCCCACTTGATTTTTTATTCTTCGACCTTCACGTCTCCTGCACGCATGCATCTATTTTTCTTCAAACAGGAGCCATCCCACTGAAGTCAGCAGGACTCTGCTGGTGCTCTAAGGAATGCATGCATATGCCTGGATCAAGTTGATATTTACAGAAGGCTCCTTTTGAATTGGCTTTTGATTATACACCTATGTCAGAGGGTGGACAGTGAGACTCTCTGTGACTTGTTTCCATGCGAGAAAGACAGTGAAAGATTGCAAAGATAACCTTTAATATTACAGGCCTTTTTTAACTGCCATGTACAGCACTGAACTGGGTATTTCTGGTTGAAAGGGAACATAAACTATGATGCAGAACACTAAAGGATTTAGAAAACATAACCTTTGTGCATATGGTTTAGGTTTTATTATCCCATTTATTTATTCTGCTGGATATCTGTAGGATAATATGATCAATGAGTTGGAATCCTTCCTTGTTTCTACCAACAACAAATCAAACCATTAATAGGCCAATAAAATCCTGGGATTTGGAGAGAGGGGAGGAAGGGAAGTAATTGCATTGTTCTGATTCTAACGAGCCACATCTATCTTAAAATAACTGATTAAAGCCGCTGCTGGCACACAGCCTGTGCACAAAAAAGCTTGTTGCTAACAGGTGTGTAGTGCAGGGGCATGGGGACATGAAGTCACGCTGTGTTTGCTGCATGCTCTGTGCAAATGGGATGTGGGAAGCCCCTCTGGCTGGGGCAATGTCCTCCTGCTTGACCCTTCCCATACACCTCTGAAGCCACGGTGACAGGCTTGCAGCGTGGCCGGCCAGGAGCACACGGGGGTTTCTGGGGCACACCATGCGGCTGATAAATAGTTCCAGGGATGCGTGATTGCATAATGATAGCCACATTCATTCACCTGTCTATCAAAAGAGATGCATTAAAGTTTGAGCTCGCTTCCCCTGGGTCCACGAAGAGACATTTGAGTGTTAGCTTATAGTCTTTAACATTCCTCCTAACAGTGGGCTAAGTGCAGTGGGGTTAAACAGAGTCCCTTTTGCTTAGTAATCCATTAGCTAATGGGTGTGTAAGCCCATCAATTTTCTGTTTATTCCCTAACCCCATTAGGGTACACCTGCTGTGCATAAAAAATACACCTGACAAATCAGAGTGATAGTTGAAATAAAATAAATATCAAGTGTTGTTATAGCTGATCCATAGTGTTTAAAGCAGAAAGGGCATAACAGTGATTTGTGAGGGCGGAACAAAGTACAGCTTGCTGGCTCATGGTTGACATCAATCCCCTCGCAGTCTCGCCGCTTCACCTGTAGACTCCAGCAGTCGACGGCCTCCTTCCCCAGCCCTGTCGGCCGCTCCGCAGGGTTGCCGTTCACCTTCAAATGCCGTCTCCAAGTGCCTTCCGGAGAGCCCCAGCACTGCTAAGTGATAAATTAATTATTTGGGGTGGGGAGGGAGAGGGTGTGAGAGCTCGCAGGCTGCTTTTCCACAAAGGCAGACAGAAGCTTCAAATCTGTCTCCAATACCAGGCCATTTGTTTTGTCACTTCATCGGCTTTATTTATTTATTTATCTTACGGCTCCCCTTGCGATTAAAACTGTTGAAACAGCTGTTAGCTGGTAGCAACTTTCATTGTGCTATTTCCTGATGTCAATCAGGCGGCCGTGGGGCTGCAGCAGTGATCAGAGCTGCGCCGGGCGGGAGGAGAGGCAGCAGCATCCCCGTCTGTCCCCAGCCCCTCGAGGACACACGGGGGCTGCCAGTAGCAGCTGAAGCAGCCATGCAGCCTCATGCTCAAGGGGTAAATCAGGGAATAGCAGCTACGAACCCGTGGAACTCACTGCCAAAAGCCAACACTGAAATTAAGAGATTATTGGAGAATTGAATAAAATGCAGATTTATGTTCTAAAAAAAAAAAAAGAAAAAGAGCACCTTCACCACCAACTGGGGAGGCTGATGAGGATAAGATGAGCAAGGTCCTTTGTTCAAGGCAGTCTGTCCAGTGTGGAGAAACTCCTCAGGGCAAATGAATGGGCTTTGAACAAGCAGGTCTTGGACTTCATGGGCAGGAGCTGGATGCCCTCTGCCATCACGGTGAGGATGCTGAGCAGCTGGGCCAGGGAGGGCAGGCAGAGAACAACACAAGCAGACGGGGCACTAGTGTCTGGGGTAGCCTCTGTGCCCATCAGCCCAGGATGGGGAAGCTTTGCAGTCTTTGTGGGTGTGGAAATGTGGGTAGAAAGCTACTTAAGTCAAGGAAAGCTTAGAAATGAGTTTCAGGGGTCAGGGGCACACAGCCTAAGCTCATGTGTGAAGGGGACCGTGACCACAAATATCACTACTCTTTTTACTATTGAAGCAAACAAACCTTGTGCAGATTTTCTGCAACACTTTAGGTACCTCGGGGCTGAGTGTGTCAATTTGGGGCTGCTGAATCCACAGATGAACAAGCTGAAGAGCTCAGCTTAAACCTGGCTGAAGGCACATTTATAGGAAAAAAAAAAAAAAAAAAAGTGAGGGAGACCAGGTGAACACGATCATGAATGGAGCCCAAGAATTGCCAAAATCTTCAGTCTGGATAATGCAGAGGAGGGAAGGGTTTGTGACCGTGGCCTGGATTGCCCAATTCCTTAGATTTCAAGCACCACTGATGGGTGAACGAACAGCGATAAAGTGAACAAAGCAAGTCATTGGTGTTGAGTTGTATTATCCGCAGGCTTCAGCATTTTCCAGCCGAATGCTTGCCACTTCTTCCTTCCCAGCCCACTGCTGCTATTATTTTTACATCATGACTGTTGAGGAGTGTATCATTCATAACATACCTATCATAGAGAGATTCCTTTTTAAATGCTTAGGGAGATAGAGGGCTACAAACCCTGGGAAATCAGCTATGCCTAATATATTATGTAGAAGTTCTGTAATCATTATTGAACTAAAGTGCATTGAGTAAGTGGATAAAATCAGTCCCACTGTAGCATAAGTCTCCAGAGAGCACAGATAAAAATGCCTCGTACTTAAGTAGAAAAAGGTAACAAAATATTTCCAGTCCCAGCAACTGCATTTTTCCCCCCTGTATAAATAGGGAACCCTCAGGAGAAGGCAATGATGCAGCAGAGGTTGAAGGCAAAGTTAATGGTGGCGTGGTGGGGAGCTAGGCAGTGCCTGGGGCAGGCTGATGATGAGCAACATGCCATGGAAATGAGGCCGAAGGCAGAGCCCTTGGTGGCAGGGGCAGCAGGCAAGGAGGCAGAGGGGCAGCAGGCAGGCCCCCCCATGCAAAGTTGGGGGGAGCAGCGTGGGTCTGGGAGAGCATGGAGAAAGGCTGCAGCACGACAGCCTCCAGATGAGCCTGGTACAATGTCTGAGCTCCCCTTTCCTCTAAACACTGTAGGAAAGTGAATGTTTATGTCCAGGGTTCACCTCGAGGCTTGCTTTTCAGAGCTTGTCATGGCTCTTGCATGGAGTGACTGGCTCACGCAGTTTCCCACCCCAACACGCACACACCCCTGCAGTTTTGTGCCTCCTGAGCTGTTGCCTTTCTACAAAGCACACTCACTGGCACGTTTGTCTTGAGGTTATTCTCAACCAGGTAACCTGTGCCCCTTCAGAGCACGCCTGTATGTAGCTACAGACATAACTGGACCTTCCTGCTCTCACATGCATGGTCAAGAGCTGCCAGGCTGCAGTGACCCACCATGCCATGGTGCCTCTCTGGTATACCGGCTGCAATCCCACTGAATCCCTTCAAAGGGATTACAGTGTAAGGCAAAATTTGACATGAATAAACGTGGGAGAATTAGAGCGTCATATACTTTACCCTTTCTGTGACAAAGCAAAAAATTTCACTCCCTCTTACATAAAACAGGCTTTGGCTGGAGTGGAACTATAGCACACTTTGTTCTACGTTTCAGGAAAGGAGTCGGTGATTATCTAAATATATTTTTAGGTGAGATCGTCAAACATGCATTCACATTTATGTCAAAGTTAAATGAAAATAGGAAGGAAAAATGTGTTAGAGCACTGTGTTTGCTGCTCCTGTTGTAAGCCTACACAGAAAAGCCACCTAGAGTTGCAGTCCCTGCTGTTAGGCTGCGACCTGGATAGTCATCGGCATTCGAGTCCTGGAATGACTATATTAAAGTTTTCAAAGATGTGTGCTCTTTCACATGACCTGCCAATCATGTTGGAGCAATGCCATAAGCTCTGGGCTAGCTGTATCCTCAAGGGCACCAAGGAGAGGAAGAGAGAACAGAGTTGCAGGGTCGGAATTATTACTTATTTATCTAAAGTATTGACCTGACCTGCCCTACTGAAATATCAGCATTAGATGCTGGGGTAAAGGGATGCCAGAGCCAGATCTTTCTGGGAAATAGGGGAAATGGAGATAAATGAGGCCCAAATCAGGCAGCATCCCATTGAGAAAAGGGGGAGTGGGGGTTGGAAACGACACAACAAAGGTGGGCAGGGAGGTGGCACTGGCTCAAAAGAGTGTGACCAGTGTGTGGGCAGCAAACAAAATGACCAAATGTCTCGCTCAAGCACCAGCAAGCACCGGTGTCAGACCACTTCACAGCATCACCGAGATGTGCCCATATTGCACAGGGTGAAATCTGAATGTTTACAGTTAGGTTTTGCATGTATTTGTCACCACATGGTAATGAAGTGTGCTTGTGAAGGCAGGAAGAGGCGAGCAGAAAGTGTTGCTTAAATAAAGTCATTGTGGCTGCAGCTGAGAAATCAAAGGGTCGCATCTCTGAGATGATATGGACACTCCTCTTGGACTCCCCACTTCTCTGTCTGAAATATGCACCCAGGTCCAAGCAAGGAAAACAGCTTGAAGTGGAAGTGGAAAGGGAAAAAAAAAAAAAAAAAAAGCTATTTGGATTCTCCAAGAAAATGAGGGCAAGTCTCCTGAAGATGACACTGCTAGAATTTGTCTTGCTTAGCCCAGCAAAGTGAAAACTGCCAGTGGCAGCATTTGTTTGCTGTGTGTCCAAACAGGAGGTCTAACACAGGAGAGCAGATGAGCAGATATTCAGGTGCATGATCAAGTGTGTAACGTTTGCTGTGCACCAGAGGACCGAGTTTCAGTGACAGCTTCCCTAATAAGGTTACGAGGGTAAACGAGCTAAATGCCCATAAGATGCAGTGGATGTGTTCCTGAAAAAGCCTGGGCAATGACGCCTTTGATAAAACTCTTCTAAAACTACTGTCCTGTAAAACAGGAGGTGTCTGGAGCTGAGCTGGGGCCTCCAGGCAATCATTAGAACAGAAGCCTGCTTTGAACAAGAGGACCGGTGAACAAGGGCCAGAAAAACAGAAAGGAGCTGAGGAAATCAAGTGTATAACATGAAGTATGTCTTCAGCTAATCCATGAAATGGCAGAAGATACATGGACTGTGATGCTAAGCAGAATTATGTAAATGATTATGTGAAGCAGCTGTGGCATGAGCCTGTAGATACAGAGAAGGGCTCCAAAGGGAATAAACATACACACAGACAAGGCCAGGAAGCTAACAGTGAGGGAGCTTCTTTTGCTGAGGTTTCTTTAAACTAAATAAAAAATTAGAGGCATTCCCATACAAAAATACAACCAATCCCACAGCCAGGCAAATTCTCATAGGATCCAAAAGGCTGAAGCAGAAATCTGGTTCCAGACAGAGAACCATTATGTAACCTAGAACAGGTTGCCTAATATTACACCCCATATTTTTCAGACTGCTTTTTAGCCACATGTGACCTAACATTTTTATTTTTTAACAGTGCACCAAGCACTCAGAGAGCCCTTGGCTGCAGTGATGCCTACCAATATTCACACCATCTGAACGAGGACTAGGAGAATTATCTCAGGCAGAAGACACAGATCTCTTGTGTGGACAGAATAAGTAACAGGCCAACAGCTCTCTTTTCTCTAGCAACTACTGGGTTGGATTTGCTAATATTGAAGAGGTAGCCAAAACTTTACATTGCAAGAAACCACTTGCAGCTGCTTACATTTGTAGTGAATTTAAATTTTGTAAGTAAATTTTAATTTAATTTAAGCTGAAATCTCAACGTCAATATTCCTACCAAAACAATGCTCACAGCCTTGCATTATGCATGGCATTTAAAAGTTTTTCAGCTGTCTCTAAAGTCTTCTGTACAACAACCACCCTTGAGGCATAGCTGAATGCCAGTGTGTCAACCTTCCTCACCTCAGAAATAAAAATTCTTATCATCCTCCCCTACTAGAGGAGTATAAGAAAAAAATTAAACACCTAGAGCCAGTCTAGTGGATGATGGATGTGTCATTTAGGAATGGCAGTAGAACAGATACGGCTTACAGGAGCCTCCTTCATGGTCAAGGAGCTTGTTACAGCTCAACATACTTTGATGCACTTCTTGGAGCTGGCCATGAGGTCTAGGTCACTGAAGACCTGGCCCTGAGTCCCTAAGGAAGTGTTACTGTTAACTTAAATGATACCAAGTTGAAAACTTAAATCTCCCTGGGTATCTGGCAGTGCATCTAATATACCTTTGTCTTGTACTTCATTATCACTGTGTTCAGGCAGCCAGCTCTTTGCAGTTGGGTACCTACCACTAGATATGCTCCTGAAAGCCACTAGAAATATAGGTGAGCTCTTCAAGCAATTGATAGAATTAAAAAAAAAAAAAAAAAAAAAAAAAAAAGGAATTAGTAATAATAATGATATAAGGGTGAACATACAGCATTATGTGCCAGCATCCTGTGACATCTATTAGTGACAGAGTAAGAGGAGTTTCAGAGCACCAGTATTTGCGGTGTTTCACCATGAAATTCCAAGAAGTTCTGCTTCTCCTTAATTTCAGAGAGACAACTCTGTAGCCTCTGGCTTCTACATTTTAGTTTTTCTCATCTACTAGCCAGCAGAAGTAGAAAAATAAACACACAACTAGGAGCTGTATTCACAGACAGGAAGTAACTTTAATTAAATATTGTGAAAGTTGAAAAGTTTTTACAGCTTGAATTTCTGCAAAAAAATTATAACAATCTCTACAGTAGTTAGTTTCTCTAACAATAGAACTGTACAGTGTGTGTGTCTATTCAAAAAGATTTAGATAAGAAGGTGAAAGGTTAGTAGTTTCAGAGATGACTTCATTTTAGCTGCATCCTAGTACAACTGTGAGGAAATAGGCATACGTTATGCAATCCAGTCATTGTGAAGCTTCACCTTTTTAAAACTGAAATCTGGACGTTTCCACTTAAAGCCATATTCTGTAAACAGCTGCATCTTTTACTTTGTAAAAGATAAGGGTGGTGCAGGGGAATTTTTATAAAGTCCCATTCATCAGATCACTATAAATAGCTGCAACAAAACAAAATTATGCACATTGTCAAAGGATCTTTGGACACTGGTGCAGAAGACTACAAACATAGATGGCTAACACTGGTGTTAAAATTGCTATGACTTTGAGTGGAGCTCTACAAGAGTAATTGATGGTGTCACTGGACAAAATATGGCTTTAAATTTGATTACATTGTCGTGCTGTTGCTTACTATGTGAATTAGAATAATTGCTTGGAATACACAAAAGCAATAAACTGATGTCTCTCACATTTTCCAGTTTTTTCTCCTTTTATTTTCTCACCATGAAAAAAAAATCCTGTTTTTTTCCCTTCCCCTAAAAGATCACACTGCGACGTTCTAGTGAAAACCATTGCAAAATTCATACAGGAAGCATGCACAGTTGCAGCATCGTTGTAAATGATTTCTTGCTCGACTAGAAAAAAGTTATATTGTTTTAAGGTAACAAAACAGTTCTTTTGTGCTTTTCAATTCCTTTTTTTTTTTTTTTCTTAGAATGTTAGTGATGATTGACAGTTCTGGTGCACAGTACAATGTACAAGTGAAATGAATATGATTTGCATTGTTAAGGCATCCAATCTGCTGGTTTATATTTATGTGAAAGACAGAGAAATATACAAGCAGACTTAAGAAAGAAAGTATTTTCATTGAGTTCTATGAAGTTTCTCCCCATATTTAATGCACAAAAATGCGTCACTCCAAAGAGGAGAAATCCCATGCATATTAATAGAGTAAAACAGCATTAGTTTTTGTTAAGCTTCAAAAGCAAAGGATACATTTTTTTTTAAATCTACATAACTAAATGCTACAAGAATAATATGCTACCTTTTGCCATATATTGGAAAAAACTTCTTAACTTACAAATAATACAAAAATAGACAATGGCTTTTGGGTGGAAATTAAAAAAAATGGAAGCATGATTTTAAACAATACTAAAAAAAAAAAAAACTATAAATGAAATGTTTTAAAATCACATTTGAACAGCTAATACAACGGTGAATGACCAAACAAATCAGCACTTTTCACATAGCAAACATACACAATAAAATAAACTGGGGTAGGGGAAAAAAAGCAATGTACAAATTCCAAAGATAAATACATTATTTATATGGATATTTTACAAAATCCCCTTTAAAACAAACAAACAAAAAAGAAACCCCAGGAAACAAAAAGCTTTTTTTTTCTTTAATTAATTTTGCAAGTATGTGCAAGCTAAAGGTAGTGAGCTCTTTTTGCAAAATATGCAGTAAAATTCTTTATTGTGATATTGAAAAACTGTCTTAAGACATTAAAATGTATAAATAGAACAACAACTTTGGCAAAAAATCACAAAAATCTACAGTATTTATAACTACATACAAAACACAACAGCAAAGAAAAAATATCAGGTAATGTATCTTCAGAGCTTTGCTGCCTCTCTGACTAATAGTTTTTAAGAACACTTCCCAGGTAATGATAGCAAATTTTTTTGTAAAACAGAAGCTATGGTTTTGATTTGAAATCTTCCTAACAGCCCCACCCCCCCCTTGCCCCAAACTTGTGTTTTCATTTGACTATTCAAAAGCAGTTACCTGTTGCTTAATATATTATGATACAAACTGAGAGGGTCGACCGATACAGGACCAATCCTAGCAGGAAGGTGACAAAAATGTGTGCTTTTACATTGGGAGGATACAGAACTGCAGAGGAACGTTTTCTCATTCTGCCCCGTAAAAACAAATAGATCAAGAGGAACCAGGGTATGACAAAAACACCCTTTGGGTGATGGCCACAGTCTGTGTCTTGTGAAGGCTATGCAAAATTTAAATGGCATTTTATGCACAGCTCCGGCGACACTAAACTTCAGGAAGGCCACTCATTTGGAGAGTCTGATATATAAATTAAAGACAGCCGTGATAATCTAATCCTGCGGTTTTAGCGGTATATCTAGAGGAACTGGATTCTGAGCTCAAGAGGAAATGTGTTTGTTATTTGTGTCCTTACCTAATCTTTCAGCAACTTTTTTTGTTGCATTATTTACACACTTATTTAGCCCAATAGTAAAGACAGAGGTTACGAATCCCACCCCTCATCCTGCCCTCACCATCCAAAAATACCAGCTTTCTAGGGAGTGATATCTATTTAATGAGAACATTAAAAATGCATCGTATTAGCAAATCACCACTGGATAAGCAACCTGTATGAGCCGACCCTTAATTACATGGTCATAATTCTTCTACGAAAAACTAACTGGCACTTCTATTCTGTCCCATACAGACTTGTATGTAACTGACACCACTTCATTTTTCTTTACACAGCTTTAAAAATATTCATAAATTAAAAATGTGGAGTTCCATTGCTAGTGTCCCTCGCGTAATTGGATGATTTATAAAAGACAAATGGTATTGAGTTAAATCAAGCCTTTAAAAAAAAAGAAAAAAAAAGCAAGCCCCCAACCCCAGAAAACAAAAACAAAACAAAACTAAACAAAAAAAGGTGGATTTTTTTTTTTATCAACATACAATAAATATATCTCCCAGTTATTTGGGATGGACAGCTTGAATCAACACCTTGCAATTGCAGATTGTTAATTTCAGTATTTGCAAGGATGGTGATTTTTTTTTTGTTTAAAAATCCGCAGTTATTGTAAGATTCTTCTTTATTTCTTTTTTATTTTTAAAAAGGCCTGAGTAAAAAGTTCCACTCTGGGACTTGTATCAGATTCTCTCTGAAGCAGAATTCAACCTCTTCATTAATAAAATTCTTCAAGGCAATTCTTTCACATGGGGGGAACAATCATACCAGATATAGCTGTCATAAGGAGAGGAGAGGGGGGGAGAGAGAGGGGGAAAAGAGTTACTTTTGTGCATTCTGAAGCAACTTTTAAAATCCTCAGCATTTTTAAACATTTACTAGCAACATACATGGCCATACTGTGAATTAAATTTACATATAAGTATGATGCAGTAAAGACAACTACATGCACATTAATCCCAGGAAGCCTCATTCTGATTGGAAAATGTTGTAAATTGCTCTGTTGAAATCAGTGACCTTGCAGAGTAAATGCAGTTCGCTTGATGTGAGAATCATCCCGCAACTTAATTTTCAGATTTTAGTTTCAAAATCTCAAAATGTTCAGGAGACTTAAACCTGTCCCAGCCATTGCCACACATTCTATTATTTTTTAAAAAGAAAGGTACTTGCTCTACATATGAGCAAATGGCTGAAGTCCCATAAGCCACAAGTGTTACAGATCTGGCAGTGTGTTTGTTGCATTAGGCAGAGTAACAGTGGTTCGTTTTCCTATGCCAGTTTTCTCTTACTAGTTCGCTGTTCAGCCCTGAGACTTGTGTATGCATTTCCAGGTGCTCAGAAAAGGACTTAAGCCCTCAAATCCATTTTTAAGTTGAAGTAGAAATATGCCCTTAACTAACTGATGGCTTTGCAGACCAGCAGTTCATGGTTTTATTACACCTGTAGCATATTTCACCAACTACATTAAATGAACAGTACGTTAATGTTAATTTAGAATGTCCTCTCTTTTGTTGGCTAAATTGCATCATCAGTATTCCTTTGATAAGCTTTCTAACCTCAGTTTCTATGGAACCACCACCTCTCTTAAAGAAGAGACATTTATTAAAAGTCACTAGGTAAAATCTTCCACCTAGCTTGACCTCCAGGTTGGTCTGGAGTGTCCGAGTGACACACTGTGAGCAAGCACATCATTACAGGAGGTAGTCCTGTAAGTTAATGATGAAAGCTGTAACAACAATGCATCTTTAAAACACCAGTTGTATGGTTATTTGCAAAAAGGTATAAAACAGACTCGCCTTCAGGTTGGCGGCACTTCATGGGCACATTATTTAAATGCTAGAACTGACTGCCATCTCAGACATCTGGACATGTAATTTCTTAAGGAAGAACTCAACCCTGTGACTGGTGCTGATTCATTGTGCTTTAATTACAGCTGCAATTATTTGATAAGAACAGAGCCAAAGTAAAAGGCTCACAGATTTGGGGTTGGAGGGGGAGAGGAGGGAAATGTTTTCTCCGCAAACACCACCATATGTGCAAGAATTACAAGTCTAATCAGCAAGGGGAGAACAGCTCGAGTAAACTGCACTGATTAAATGAAATAAAATGAGAGGAGAAGGCGAGAATGCAAAACACATCCACATGTTTGCAGCAGGCCATCCTCAGAGGTGACATGTTGCAAGTATACAGCAGAATTTCGATTCCTGAATTTATTATTCCGCAACATTTTTATATGGAATCGTTATACTGATTGTTTTCACTCCACATAAGGGCTCTTCAAGGTGCTGGAAATTAAGATAAAAGGGATAGAGAGGTGAGTTAAGTTGTTTATGCCCTACAAGAAGACACTCAAGTGAGTTGTATAGCATTTACTGACATAGGGTGTTTTTTTTGTTCTTGTTGTTTTTTTTTTAAGATTCCTTGCCAATTTTATCAACACTGGATAAAACAAAAACAGCTTTGTTAAAAATAAATAAACAAATAAATCCCAAAAGATTTTGTTTCAAGAGCATCTCACATAACAAGCCCTGAATGCTCACAAGTAGGCTTTCCCCTTGTTACGTGTGACTGACAATGAAGCAAACCCAAGTCAGGCAATGCTCTCACTGTTTTGGTACTCAGTTGCTCCCTGCTCTGCTCCTGGGATCCTTACACTGTAGGCCAGGGTATGGATCCTGGTCCATGGACATCTGCCGACATCCAAGGCATCAATAAAATAGGCAATGACAGCAATGGGTACAGTCAACAAGACTGTAATTATGCTTGTGGCAGCCCTATGAGGCAGTCACCCACAGCTAAAGGTGAGAGTGTAATTTTCCCTGTATGAATGAAAGAAAGGGACATGGGCAGGGACTTGAGTCACAGCTTGTGGTCCCAGTTCTTCTAGCTCACTGTATTACATTGAGTAATTTGATTTGCTTCTGTTTCTTACCTGTGGATAAGTTTTATCCCTATTAAAAAAGCACTTGGAGATTTCAGGATGGCACTTGCTTAGTAGAACACTGAGGTGGAACAGCAGTGCTTGGACATCAAAGATGTACGTTACAGCACAGAGAAGAGCACTGCCAAGAACAGTGCTCCTTCCTTTACTGCTCAGATATGTAAGGAGTTAAGCAGATGGGAATGGATAGTCTTCCTGTATGTGATGAGTGCAACTGAACAGAATCAGATGGCTAATCAATCCTCTGTTCACACTACTTCAACATGTTGTCCTTTTCATACCTCTAAATTCCAAATTTAGTGAAACTTTAAAACAAAATGTTGTTTTGCTTTAGAAAAATTGCATATCAGAAAATGTCAAAATATTATTCCAACAACAACCAAAAAAATCTCAAGCTAAAAGATTCATTAAAACCAAATCAATTTCACCAAAATGTGGCCAAGAATTGCCTCTCTCTTGGGACAACATAGCTGTCTACTCTGTAGGATCCCAACCAAAGGTGACATAACTGCAATTCCCCCCTTCATGACTTAGATATTTTCCCACAGCTATATATCAGCCGTGCACCTTTTGCCATTGGAAGTAAACAGTACAGATGCAGATCTTAGCTCATTTTTTCAAAGCATTATTGCCTTTGAAGAGCTCTGAAATTCTGAATTAAATTACAAGGCAAATGACAAAACGATCTCTTTTCTGCCTAAAAGCCTTGATATTTCCATTCTTTCCAAGTCTTCATTTATATCACTCTACTTTTATTCCATAAGTGCTACATCTAGTCATGCAAATTCTCTCAGCTGTAGCTTGTTATTGATCCTGAAAACAGAGATAGCAGTGGGAAACACTGTAGGTATGAGATCACAACACCTCCAAAAAGAGAGGGCAGAGACTAGAAAAACTCTCACCAATGGGCATTATTTCTTTTATCATACACTAATTTGTATTTGCCACTAGCAAATTACAGAAATAATGTATTTTGAGTTTTACAAAATTGCATGGCAAAGAGAACAACAGATAAGCCTAGCTGTTGTTTTAGTGAGTTCTGCTGATATCTGAGCTACATAAGGAAAGCTTGATTGCTTTCTGATGTATCCAGAAGCCCAAGAGAGATAAGACAGCCTCCTTATACAAGGTTGTTTATTTAAGCAATAAGGCACAACAGGCAGTGCATTTCTGAGTCATTATTACAAGCCTCGGGTGGTGTCAGAAGGCATGGGGCTAAAGGCTGTATGTCTTTAACTCACCAAGAAGTTCAGCAATGACCTAAAAATGAACCATCTCTTGGTGGCTCATTCCTATTATAAAAACTGAATTGCTAAATAAAAATTAGGGGAAACACTCAGATCTGTGTGGTTTCTGGGCATTACAGATCTGCATGTGACATAATGAGGAGGCAATCAGCAAGCCCCAGTTGCATCCGGCACTCAGCTTATTCCATAATTGTTTTCCATAACCCAGTAGGCGGAATCTGGGAATTCTGTGTCTTGTGAAAGGAAAAACAGTGCTTGAAAAAACCTTCTCCTGTTACTTGCTTTTTCTCTCTAACCTCAACTGCATACTGGGACAAGTTGAAGAGATGACAAAAACATTAATATGTTCAAAAGCTTCTGGCAGTCAACTCTTACCTCCTTTTTTATTTTTAATTTAGAGGCAAAACATTTTTAGCTGCTGCCTTGAACATCTGTAGCATGTCAGCAGTACCGAATTTTTAAAACACATAAAAATTTGTATTCTAAACACCACAGCTCATCTGAAAACTTTGTTGTGTATGACTCTTGATGCAGTCTGTATTTATAGCAATTCTTACTGAAGGCACCCAAGTGCTGTTTATCTTTCCCAGTATTTTCACAATTTCCATGTGTGCTTGTGTGCATGCATACATCTCCAAGGATTCATCCTTCCAATTCATCAGTGTAAAATGCACTGAGGACAATGCTTCCCTTCAGTCACAATGGATCCCAGCTTTTATGAATGAACTCCTTGCGCTCTGTCTGCATATAGATTTTTCAGCTGTAACAGTGCTATCAGCATTATGCCTGCAAGCCCAGTGTCTATCTTTTCAGAGGCTGTAGAGTGACACGTGGAGTCTGTGGAGCCATCCTCCCCCTGCTCTGTGCAGCTCCTCCCGAACACAGCTTTAAAAATGAAGGATTTGTTCCCTGCTCAGTGCTCTTTGGATAATTTGCACAGGCACGTGGAAAGGAAAATAGATGTCAGGTCTGGGGGAAGCACAATGCATACCGCAAAATCTTTCCCACCTCTGGCACAGCTGGAGGTAGCTGGCTGCATCTGCTTAAGAAAACTCCTTGGTCTAAGTGAGCATGAAAACATCTCTCTCAGCACACTAATGCACAGTGAGGTAATTATACAGAAAGGTTTAGGCACAGTGTTGGAAAACAGGCTGAACCAAACAATGAAATGGGCAGTGCTGGTCTTTGCAGCATCCTCAGTTTGACAAGCTTTTGTCTGCCACTCCCTGCGTCAATGCTCCAGAATAGATTTAGGTGCTAATGCTGGAATACTTTGTAACAAGAGGGGAAGGGATGTAGAAAAGGAGCAGCCCCTTACTACCAACATTTGAA
Organism: Cygnus olor; assembly: GCF_009769625.2. Taxonomy (NCBI): domain Eukaryota; kingdom Metazoa; phylum Chordata; class Aves; order Anseriformes; family Anatidae; genus Cygnus; species Cygnus olor. The sequence goes on from NC_049182.1 coordinate 8,523,305, forward strand.
GAGGCTTTCAAAGATGCCCTGCATCATTTGTGGAAATTAATTGGCACAGAAGTACATTAATCAGTGCTAACTAATATTTGCCCTGATATGAATTAAATTGGAAAATGCTGCTGTTGGTTTGTAATGTGTCTTCTATTTATGAAAGGCAAAGGTTTGTGCCAAGCTCTGTAACGGTCTATTTGCTCTCAGTAGGATCTCTGCACAAGTGTACTATGACAAAGGAAAAAAAGGAAGGGAAGATTGAGTGACGTACTTCAGGAGAAGGCCAGCCCCTGGAGAGACCCTGCAGTGGAGTACTTGCTAGAGTCCACAAAAGACTGGTCTGATAATGGACGACAACAGGGAATAAGAGAGGAAAGAAAGAAAAAGGATGGTATTAGTAAGCTGAAATATTACTTGTTTTTATCATAACAGTAGGTCTGTGCTTTAAGAGACACAGCCTCCCAATTCATCAGTATTAGTCGAGTTAGAGGTAGGGTGGTTGCCAAACACCTGCAAGGTACTAGGTGGGCTGGCGGTGGAGTCCAGTTACTCTTTTGGGGAGGAAACTTTAGGACAGAGGCCACCAGGGATCCTCCATTGTCTCCTCTCCCCTTGGAAAACTCAATGTCGCTTAGAGCCTCGCAAGGCACTGGGAACTTACGGTTCTGAGAGCAGCCTTCTATGCTCCAGAGCTGGTTTCACTTACCTTGCAGGCTGTTGCCGTTGGTGCTGGTGCAGGTGGGAGGAGGAGACGTTTGCGGTCTCACAACAGGCGCAAAAGCACTCTTCTGTTTCACCGCTGAGACCATGTTGGCTGGTGAGAAGGAGAAAATCCCAGACGAACTGCTACAGTTTGAGGGGAGGCTAGTGGAGGAGGCCATTGTTGGACTTGATGGCACAACTAAAGGAAAATAAGACCCCCCAAAAGGCATACCTTAGTATTAGAAAGTCAGCACTACCGTAGAAACAAATTAATCCTGCTTCTTGGATGTACTAAGTCTAATTTCAAAGGGCCAAGACTTTTATTGCAGTTAGAGTTCTGGTTGCTCACAAAGTGTGATTGGTCACTGCAGGAAGCACACTTTTTTTTTTTTTTTTCCCTCTAAGTGCTCTCAAGGACTCCCTTAATTCTCTGTCAATGCAATGATTATTCTAAGGTTTGGCATCAGCCGTTGCCCTGGTCAGAACAAATGTATAAGAAGGAATCCAGATTGTGCAGGTAACTGAGGGATTAGAAAACTGATGGGTGAGGAGAGTGGTTAAAGTACAAATCTGGATCTGGAATTTTTAATGTGGAAAGTTTTTAACCAGCCTCCAAAGACAGCATTTTGAGCACTACTTGCTGGAAGATGGGTGCAGAAAGACCTACAGGGTTTCAGACACCCTGCACAAGGTAGAGACACCCTTAAAATCTTATTTTACTATATGATGCAATAAAGAGCTTTCGTTCATGTACTTATTATTGAGATTTTAAGTGTGTTTTCATGAAAATAAAACCAACTCCTTTTATTTTCAGACTGCATTGCTGACTTCCCCTCTTTGACTAAAAAAAAAAAAAAAAAAAAAGTAATTAGTAAATCCTGTGTTTTCACTCTGTCCTGTTTAGAAACTGCATATATAGAAGATGGGGCTATGAATAATTACATATTATAGAGTAAAATTCATATCATCTGGGCTTTGCATTATTATTTTATTTGCATTTATGTAGATAAAAATCACCCTATTTAAGTTCCTTTTTGAGAATCTGATATCATATTTGTTAACACTGAGGAAATCAATTAATGGAAATTAAATGTTCAAAGTTTCACAGTCTGACAGATACAATCTTAGTCTGAAGTCACTCTATGTCTGGAAGTACTTGCTAAGGGAGAGCAATCAAAGCACCTAAATTGAATTGCTACTATACAGCAATTAGTTTATTGATTTAATTAAGAATGCCACCTTTTAATTTTCAGGTCATGATTGAAGCATTTTCTGATTCAATGGATTAGGCATTAGCAGAATGACAGATCTACCAAGAAAACCTCCCAAAATATAACTAGAATAAAGAACCAGGGCTGGGAAGTGAAGTGCTATTCTAAAGAGGACTTTGTTCATAAATATGGAATTATACACTGCTTGAGTATTTTAAAAGCATCACTGGCATCTGCTTCCAAAAAGAGATGTCTCATCAATCATGTTATATTATGAATTCAGAGAGTGCAAATTCTGTGACAGTAAATTCAACTTAATAAGTAAGTAAGGTACTCTGCAACATTATTTGTTACATTATTATTAGAGTACAAAATAATAACTGGTTAGCAATTCTTAAGTTATAAGTACTAGTTACATGGGTAAATATTTTATTCTAAATTTGTGGCAGCTAAGAAGCTTTGGAGATAATTTTTTCGATCAGAGTTACTACTCCTTTTTAATTCTGAACTCTAGCAACACAATTCAAAATCATTCATTATTGCTGTTACATCACTAAACTTAAGATTTGATGTGTAAACTATGGTTTGTCCAGCACTGTTTCTCCTGTCCATTCTAGGGTCTCAGCCTATAAACCTTTTTATATGACAAGACCTTCTGGCCTGATTCTGCTAGTAGCTTTCTGCAGATGTCTATGGAATCTGTTATACGACATGAGTAATGTCAGAGGAATTGGGCAGGTCCCATTCATTCCATTTTCTCATGTGAATAGGGACTACTGAGCTGTGGCAGGAAAGGTTCATAGGCATTTACCAACAGAAACATATATGTGTATGTATGTATGTATATATATAAACAGGTTACAACATCTTTAATATTATAATGCAGAAAGTTAGTCCTACATATCAATATTTCTATAACTGGGACTGTAGAACATAAACACTTTACGCCATGGGATGTATGTTTTGTACGACCTGAATCTTTATGACATTCTCTGTACAGTCACTAAAATACAAACTCTAAGAGCCATTGTCACATTTTACTAATACTAAGTTCTCAGTGAAGTCAATATACTAGTTACAAAGCAAATGGCATATAAGCAATCGAGATTAGGCCCAATAGTAATTCATAATGTGTATAAAGGTTATGAGCACATTATTTGCTCAGAGATCTTGGAAACATCATCATGCAGCTTATGGAAATGTCAGTCTGTGCCAGTATTATAGCAAACTTTTCTGCCCTTCATATCTTACTGTTGGAAACACTATTTTTCCTGCAGCAAATATGCTTAGCCTCCTTCCATACTCACTGCAACGAAAAGTGTGCACCGATAATATTTGATCAACTCCAATGGAAATTAAGTCAATTATGCCATCCCTGCTTTCTAGAATTGGCAATGTTGAAGACAGCATTTCGTATTTACAGAGTGCAAGGTAAGTTATGAAACTATCAGCCCAAATAATGAGAAGCATTTTTCTTTTTCAGCCCTTATGAGACTTCCAAATAATAACAACAAAATATAAAAACACATTGCTGGCAACACCAATGTCTTCAAAGTGCTTCAAAGGTCAGTGGGGGAGAGAAAGGGGAGGAGAGAAAGGTCCAAGCTCTGTTTCAAGTGCTCAGAATAGAAACTAAATATTGAGTATTACAGAAAAGTCACCAACTCCTTGTAATGAAAATGTACAAATACAGAAGAATCATATAATACTCACTGGCATAGGGAGAATTGGCAGCAGATCCATTCAGGAAGGTTGGAGAACCGCCTAAATTTGACATTCCAGCATTCCCATAGCCATTCATGCTTGTTGTGACAGAGTTATAATTTGTCTGCTGAGGGGTGGTGCTTGGCACATAGCCATGAGGTGACACGCTGCTTGAGTTGCGAGTAAAACCTTTTGTGGGGAGGGAATACATTTAGAAATTGGTGTTAGCCCAAGAGCAATTTCTTAAACAAACAGCTACAAGCAAGTAATTTGGGGCTACTAACACAGCCACGGTGTGCACAGGGAGGGGCAGGACTGACCACTGCTACCACCAAGAAACCCAAATTGTGATCCCTCACTGCCTCGGTCATTGCATGTGGGAACTCAAAGAGGGAGGAGGAAGGCTACAGCCTTCACTGGCAACCTGTTCCTTCAAGGAAAGATGACCATTGGGTATTCTTGGAATACTCGCTCTAAAAGAGCTGTTTGTAGGAGATGGAGTAAACATGGCCTATACTTTCAAAGTTAGCGGTACGTACTGAGTTAAGGTACGTTAAAAGCATGTGATTTCTGTTAAATGTCTTCTGATTTCTCTCATTTAATGCATCTCAAATTAGATGCTACAGCACACTTTAGAAAGCACAGGGTAAATTTCTCAAAGTAGTGGAAAATCCTAAGTCTTCTTATCCTAGTCTGATCACTATGTTGGTAGAAAATGACCAAATTTGGCTCCAAGTTAAAATTTGAATTTCTACCTAATTCTGGAAATGATGTTTGGAGAAACTCATATCCAAATACCCAAAAATGAGGATTTGTTTCCAGAAGCACAGGAATACAAAATGTATCTTCACTCCTGGAAGGTGAAATATAAACTTCTCTTCCTATTGCATAGTACATCCATAAAATATTATGATCTGAAAATCATTTCTATTTTTTAGTATAATGCAAAATAATTTTTCTGCCCTTCTGAAAAGCAGGCTCCTTCTAGTACTTTATCATTAAAATGGATTTTAAGTTTTGTAATAAAAGGAGCTGAGCAAAGGAGAGTGAGAAATGCAAAGATTTTTTTAAAAAGATGTTTGTCACTTTTTTAACTATAGAAATTAAAACAATACTGATTTGATTTTATGTAAAGTGAAAAATGCTCTATTTTAAAAATGAGGGAAGCTCTGAAAATGTCTTTGTAAATATTTCTATTTTTGCCCACTTTCAAAATTTAGAAAAATCTCAAACTCTGAAAAAAAAAATAGTGCCAATATAATGTCTCTTGCAAAACCAAATCAAAAAATAATGATGTGATACTTTTGTGTTATAAAGAAAGGCTATATAAGGCCCAGACTCAGAGGTCATCTGTTATCCATATTCAGGAAAATATGTAAGTACGTGCTTAAGTACATGTTCAGGTTCATAGAAATTCTTTTCAAAATAGTAGGATTTAAACACAAGTGCAAGTGTTATTCCGAGCAGACAGAAAGTGATCTGATACATGCATAAGTGCTTTTCTGGAACTGGGGCTGAAGTCACTAAAGAAAGCCCTATCTCATGACAGTACTGAGTAATTCGAAGTTTCTGCATGCAGGTGCAATGGTGTCTGTCTGGATGTACTTCTTGCATTCAGTTTTGAACCATCACTCTTTCACTTCTCTGTGTGTTTGCCTGACTTCTATCAGAAAAGGTTCAAAAAGAGAGGAAGACGCGTCTTCTCCTGACCCTGATTGGTGGCCTGTGAGGCTTCGGAAACATTGACAGCTAGTTGACCACTAAAGGAATTCACTCCCATCATTCCTGCGTGGACTGACGTGTTAGCAAGGGCGGGGAGCTGGTTGTGGTTGCGGGGGACACTGTAGAGTGCTTCTGCGATATCTGCTGCTCTTTTCAGGATTATTTCCTAGGGGACAAGAAGGGTAAAAAAGAATAAAAGAGTTACCAAGTCTACTCTGACAAACCTTTACTTACGTACTAAAATAAAACATTTCCCCATCCAAAGGAAAAACTAGATGCTTTTCTTTCTAAACCAGCTAGCTGACTGATAGCTGATGCTTATAAATCTGCTTCCTTCATGATAAATCCTGACAACTGTGGTAAGAGAGTTGGAAGCTTCAGTCCCAGTGGCCACATTTCTGTATAACAAAACAAATAGGCAGAATGGGACTGAAGCCTAGGCTTACTCCATCTTAAAGCTAAAATATCTTTAAGGTAAGACTGAAACATCACTGGTGGCAAGAAGTAATACATATCATTGCCCATATTATACAGTCTCTGGTGACAGTGGGCAAATGCCCCCAGGGTTAATAACGTTGCTTTTGCAAGCACTAAATTCACATACTTTAAAAAGAAAGCAAGCAAACTAAACCCCATTCCAGATATGGCATTGCCCTATGTATTTATTCTTGTCTCTCGTTATAGTATCATATACCTTTAGCCCCTGATCTATCTATACATCTAAGAAATAGCCATGTTTTAGAATTGCTGAAGTAGAATGCATTTACCTGGTTATTATGTGGCATACCATAGAGTGCTTCTACTAAATCAGCAGCCCTCTTAAGTATTACTTCCTGTCAATATAAAAACAGATGTGTTCCTCTGAGTTCAATAAACTCCTTGTGGGGGAAAACAAATATTAGAATCTTTTATATTGTTCTATCAGTTGCACTGTGTTTTGTGTTTTGTTGTTTTTTTTTTCCTCCCACCACGTAGACCTTAATTTTAACAACACTCAGCAACCACTCAATGGTGTTAAATCACTAGTTCATCCTATTCACACACACGCTTAATCAAGTCAAAAGGTGAGAATCATTGGTGCTGCAAAATAAAATACATCACTCAATTGTCTCTACCATCTGCACCATAAACCACTCATCGGTTTATTGCAGAACACAATCCTGAGGTCATTTACTAGATTACTGCAATCAATGTCATTCAGAGCATGTTATGAATCCCTTCAATGTGTTTATTTTTTTCTTAATTGCATACTGCAGGAATTGTGACCTTATCCAGCAGGCCACGTTCAGAAGATATCCAATCAGTTCTATGCTACTGGTAATGTAACCTTTCAACTTCTTTGGTTTGTATCTTGATAATGACAGGTCAGGGTGGGATTCATGTACACAAATACATGCAATATGTGAGAATGGCCCAGTGCCATGAAGTGTTTCCTTGAAAAAAATCCCAGCATGGACAGCAGAAGTTAGAGCAGTCTTGGATATAGCTCTCATTTGGGGGCATAAATTAACTTTTTATTCCTCTTTCTTTTCTCCCTCCATTTTCTTATTTGTTCCTATTTGTACAGCATTTTAAACGGGCACTCAAGTAATGCTAGCATTTCCTGTGTTCTTACATTTTAAAGTGTGGAAAAATCTCTATCAAGAATCCTGATAGAAAATGTTAAAACAAACAAACAAACAAACAAACAAAAACAACAACAAAAAAAAACATTACAGAATTAACCCAGACTAATTTTATTTTCATATTCTTTAAAGGCACCTATCAGATTCCCAATTGCCTGATCAAAAACAGTCCAGACTGTCCTTTAAGTAAAACACCATATTTTTGTAATTGCCAGCCCCTGCATGATGCTCTAATAAACTAACACGATGTTATTCATCGTGGTATATTTCTGTAGGTAGCTTTCAAAAATAGTAACAATTCTGAGTATTTTACAGTTTTCTACAAAGTTAAACTTTTAGAGTTAAAATATTTTACACAATAGCCATATTTTATACCAAAAAGAAACAGTAATGCTCAATTTTCATATACTGTAGAGTCTGATCAGAAAATAGAGATATAATTGCGTTCATTTTGCTGTCACCATAACCTCTTCAAAAATCCTTGAACAACTCTTCAAATGACAAGCTTTTAGATGCATATTAGCATTTTTTTCAATTTTAAATTCTCTATAATATAAGATAAAACAGTTGTCATACTGCAGTAACTACTTATGACATATATAATGTCCTAAATTCAAAAATGAGATAGAGGATTTTTGTACTCCCAGTAAACATTTAGGCTTGCCTTCTGCTGAACACCCCTCTCCCAGAACATACATTTAAATTATTTTCCACATATGAAGTGAGATGTAATATATAATCGAAAGATTTTTGAATCGCTACATTGAAACAGATTCTGAGGAGTTAGTTTGCTACAGCCTTTTCTTTTTTTTTCTTTTTTTTTTTTTTCCTTCACATAGCTTGACCACAACCACTAGCTGTATAATCATGGACAAGCAGACTGCAAGCACCATCCAGGTACAATCAATCCTTGTTGCTTTACCAGAGTCATCAGAACACTAAGTAGCCCTTTTTGCCTCATGTTGAAGATACAAACTGGAGAAGTGTTTCTGAAAAATGTTATCTTTTTCAAATATGATTGTAGATGGAAAATTACTACACAGGTGTTTGACTTTGCAAACTAGGATTTATTTCACTTCAGTAGAAATTGTTTGCACTATATATTTCACTAATGCAAAATTAAAATGTAATACAGAGCCCACAAACTGCTTTGGAATATTGTTAACCTAAGCTGTCATTATGCCAAATTACTAAAAAAAAAAAAAAAAAAAAGGAAGTTTAAATAGTCAATTCTGCTCCACCTAACTAATCATAGTTATTTATGTAACGCTGAGCTAAAAATCTCAGAATGCATCTAAAAAGAGATTGAAGACCATGTTAAAAAATGAGGTAATTACATGGAATCTTACAGCTGTTCTACCTGATATCAAATATATTGCAGTTCCTAAATATTGGAAGTTATTTGATGCAATATTATACTGTATGTAAATAAAACTAATTGTCATGATGGTTTACTGAAGTATGCTTGACAAGTAGCATTCAATTTTCCTAGCTAGTCGATGGTTATCTTTTTCCAATATCTTCATAGCCTGTAAATTTGAGTTTCATACTTTCTCTAACAATATTTTCACACAATAAAAGCATTTCTTGTTTATGACATTTTCAGATCATACAAAGTAGATTTTACACAAAAACTCCTGTGTCAGATACTGGTATCTTCTATTCCAGAGCTGACGGTAGTTCTTACAGACACAAACTAGCTTTAAAGATACACAATAAAATGCTACTACAGACATGCTCAAGGTATTAACTTCTTGTTTTCTGAATGCATTTAAACCTTTTGCAGCTCTGCCTAAATTACCGTAGAAGCTACCATTATGACTTCACATACAAAGGAACCCCCAAAGTCCTCTATAAGTTAGAGCAACAGACCTTGCAAGGTGCTTGGATTGCGGTGACCAGAAAATTGTTCTCACCTCCATGTCATTACGCTCACAGTGAAGCAGCCCCCGAGCATGTTTGTGTTCGGGATCTAATATATTGCCTTTCAATCAGAGCTGAGAGCCACTGAACACATAGACAGAACATGACGAGCAGGTCAGGAAAGCAATAAAGATTTTACAGAGCTGTCCAAGGTGCTAAATTTACTCAATAATGGGTTTGGCACCATAGTGTTAACCTCTCATTTACTACCAGTTTGAGGGACTAAATTGAAGTAGCTGACTTCATTTACCTTGAAATGTATATTTTATGACATTATGTAAGTAGATTGAAAGGGCACTGCAGTTTTAACAATTTAAAGGCTAGAGCATGTTTAAGATGAAGCTTGAATATTTATTGTATATTGCACTTAAACTATATAGTATATTAAAATGCATTGATTAAATTTGTAAAAGGTATTATAAAAAAGGACAGCTAATATAAAAGATCTATGTCTTTTAAAATCCAATTGATACTGTATGTTACCACTGCAATGGTGATAAACAGATAGATAGGTGGACAGAGAAGCAGACAGACATCAAAAAGTGAGTGAAACTCACATTCTACAAAAAGAAATCTCTGCACAAGCTCAAGGTCTGTTATTCCAGATTTTTTTTTATTTTTTTTTTTTGTTCACAGAAATTATTCTTTGCCTTCATCCTGGAAACATAGATTTTCATAGCAGTAAGTGGGCATCATGTAAGGTCCTTCCAATTGAATATGCAAGTGGAAATATTTCCTGAAGAGACAGAGTTTGACTAAAGCTAATATCTAATTTATGGGGGCATTTGTCAAAAAAGACCCACTCTCCTACTAATATTAAAAGTCTGACAGCTTTCGGGTTAGAATAAAGGACTATGCAGCATTTAGTTTGAGGGCCTTCTTGTCTTGCATTTTTTTCAAATAAGCATCATTTTATTTCTATAAAAATAATAACTGAGCAAATATTGAAAAGAGTAAAATATTATAATATAGTACTTTATTTAAAATATTACTTAAATATTATTATATATTATTTAAAACATTATTTAAATTATCATTATATATTACTTTTAAAAATTATAATATATTACTTTAGAGATTAAATGTGATGCATCTGAACTCTGCCCTCCATACAGCTACACAACACAGATCCAGAGTCTATTTCTATTCCAAAGCTGAAGCTGATTTTCTACTGATGGATTTTATTATTATTATTATTATTATTATTATTATTATTATTATTATTATTATTTTGTGAAACAAAAATGCAATGAACTATTTCTATCAAATTTTCTTCCTGAAAATAGTAAGGGATGTTTACATTAAAAAAAAAAAAAAAGGAGAAGAAGAAGAAGAGATGGGGTAGTAAAGTCTGCTGTGACTTTGCATATTCCAAAATCACTGTAGGAAGGATTATATAAAGCATACGAGAATGACTGTGCTTTTAAAGCACGATGATCATAATTTAAATAAAATCCTCTTCTGACTAAATGTACCCTGGACCAACATTACAGTGACTTTGCATGTTTTGTTTGTGACATGCATTCCCTTTAGTAGGAATTCATTAATATCATAAAACTTTCAATTCAAGTTTTATTACGACAGACACATTTTGTGTCAAGTTCTATCATGATCAACAAATTTTGTGGCAGCTTTAAAAAAAATCTCTGCTGTTGACATCTGCCTTTTTTTTTTTTAATAGGGTGTCTAGTGAATATATCCACTTTTGTCCCAACACTGCTGTGAGTCTAGTCAGCAAAAGGGTATCTAGAGTTATAGTGAGTTATTCAGCTTTGGTAACTAAATTGGACAGTGTTCAAGGTACTTGTTAAATCTAAATGAATTTTGTCAAGAAAAAGCTGGCCACAATATATAATACTCATCAACCACATATTGTATTATTGAGACCACCAAAGGATTTATGTACTTGTGGAGGGCGTGGGGGGGAAGCAGTTCTAGCGGACTGTGAGGCATTTATCTTATGTGTTGTCTAGATATCATATCACCTTCTAATGCTCTTTAGCATTGTAATACAAGAGAGAGCTCATTCATCTTCTGAGAGGGTACTTAGGGATGATGATGTCATTCATACTTCCTTGACTCTTATGTCTGACCTCCTGGCTCTGCCTTCTAACTTCCTACTCTCATGGCTACTTGCAAGAAAAAACCTCTTCTACAGAGTCAAAATACTGAATAGCAGACTCCAGTTCCTTCACCTTGCAAAGGTCATGTTCTGCAAGTTCAAGTAAAAATTAAAATATTTTGTGCTCAAAATTTTCCTTTGTTTTTCAATGGGTGAAACTTTCTATATACTAATATAGGATATGTACTAAAACTAAGTTTTAAATTTAGAAATTGTATATGCACTATACAATATTAATAATAAAACAGTAAAGATAAAGTTGTGAACACATCTTTTTAATTCTAATGGCAAAGATAGCGTTAGGTAGAAAACCATTTAGAAGGATGCCGCAGATCTAAAATGCCAGTCATATAGCTTGGTATACAAGAGTTTCAGCCTGCCTATCACCTCCCATCTTTCCATATCAACCGGGAGCATTGCATTATTGTATCATTTTCAGCAATTATATTTTTATAAAAGACTCATAAAAGACATTCTAAATGTAGAGATCCTCCATTTACTGTAAAACTGAGCAAACTAAGCCAGCTTCATGGGAAGTATAAAATAGCAGGGCCATTTCACTAAAAAGATTTTTGTACTCACATAAAGATGAAAACTTCTCTACCAAACAAACAACTGAATTGTTTCCATATATTATAATTGAATCATACTGAAGAAGTAAACACCATATCACAACAACAGGAAGCAAAATGAGAGAGAAAGACAACATAGCTCACTTGAGGGATTAAAAAAAAAAAAAAAAAAAAAAAAAGAAAGCTTCTGCTTACCGCTGCCTATAGGATAGAAGTGCACTGAATCAGTCCTGTTACTGAATTTCAATGGCAATTTCCAGAAAATAAGTCTACAGTGGAAGCTAGAACCTTAGCTTTTCCAAGCCATTGTAGTCTCATCAGCCTCCACCCAGACTGAAAATCACAGCCTAACTCTACAGCACTAAAAACAGTCATGCATGACCTTACCACCTGCTCCACAATGAGCCAACCTTATAAATAAAATATAGAAAGCCTATATGAGGCAGCAGGAAGAACAAACACTGATGTGCAAATGTGAGCAGGCATCTAGCCATAAATGTTGAGAATCAATGATTAAAACACCTCTTAACCACAAAGGTGAAAAATGCATAGCAATAAGGAAAACACACCCTACTCAAAAAATCTCCATTGGAAATACTGATGACAAAAGAAGGAACAAAATGATGGTGATCATCTGTAAGTCTGTCCTAGCAAGTCTCCCATCTTACCCCTATTATCCTCCTGTTAATTTGATGTACTTAGACACACACAAAAAAGTATCAGCCTCCTTTTTTAATCCACACCACTCATGCTGCTGGTCTTCATTTCCATAAATGATGGGCATGTAACAATGGCAACCGAATTAGTAGCTGGCACAGATGTGTACCTCATCTAGATACACAGTAACGTGGAATAAACTGGCATTAATATAGTTGCACTGGAATAACCCTTTGAATAAACTGACATTTGAAAGTCTGGATGCTCCCACCATATTATCATCAACTGAAGCATCTGGCAAGCAATTTGGACAGTTCTCTTGCTGAAAACTCTGGAGTTCTCTGCTAATACTAGGTCTCTAAGTCAAAGAGAGAAGAGCGGATGTGTGAAAGCTGATAAGCAGAACTAAAATCACTCTGCCAGTGTTTATAAAAGTGTCCCTCTTTTAGGGACTTTAGCCAATGGTGATTGAATTATCAATTGGTGATTGATAAAGACTCTCAACTATATCCCTCAGATGGCTGCAGAACTTTTGATTCTCCTAAATATGTTTACAGTATGGATTTCCCCAGATAAATTCACCAGAAAAAGGCATTTATAGCATTTAGAGATGGAACTATTCAGAGTTGTCAGTTTTTAACCCATGAGGCCATGCCCACAACACAAGATTGTAGAAATTACTACATTCTATTCTCATATCTATTTACATCCTACAGCACATCAACTGGTATCTGGTAGCTGTCAGTCATGTTTGGAATTCACTAACACTCTCATTAAGAAATTGAGTAAATGGTAACTCTCTGGCATCTTCTATAGCATTTCCCACGGGTTATCTTGCAAGCTCACACTGTGAGGATCTAAGGACAGATCCCCTCAGTATGAAACATAGCAAGAGCATGAAAGGAAACACATTTTCATGTTGTACAAGAGGTTGCAGCATTTACCCAGCAATGCAAAGACCAGTTTTTCTGCACATGGTTTTCCTTAGTTATGCAATCCCCTCTTTCAAACTATGATCAGTTTGTCAGGTCCAGTGAATCACTAGAAGGCAAAATCAATTATCTATAAACTAGATCGTGAATGGATAAGTCCACTTAAGGGCAATTCAGTGGCTAACAAACACTCTTCACCACCTTTCTTTACAGAAGTTCCTCCATCCTACCAGTTTACAGTGACTCATACTATTCCCATCTATCTAGGTTACAAAAAGGTTTCCCGATTTACCCATGAACATATGAACAAACAATAGAGAGCATTAGATTCTTCTCTTCCATCTGATTCAAAGGTTGGCCCCAGTGACCTAAAAGCGTATTTCACATGCTAATTTTTTCTTTTATGCCACATCCACCTGCAGTCCCTGGGCAAAACATACAAAGAAACATGCACAATCTCAGATAGGAACCTCAAGCACTTCTTTTTGAAAATTTACCCCAAACCATTTCTACCAGCACCTACAGTACTTTGAAGCAGATGTTCATTATTGAATTTAATGAGCTTTTAGGTTTTTTTGTCTTTATTTTTGCACACATAAGATTTTGTGATAGTTCTTCCTCTGCTCTCCATAGTATTAACATTCCTGTTTCTTGAAAACAGCTGCAGATGAGAGTTGCAAGGAAAAAAAAAAAAAAAGAGAGAGGGAGAAAAAGAGTTATTACTCACAGCCTTCTCCTGACCATTTTATACCCATATATTTTTGGAAACTTGTCAAAGTCCCCTTATGGAAGAAGAAGAATGTTTTAAATTATTTGAAGGGTCTGGACTTAAGCAAACTTAAAAAGAATTTGGTAAAATGAACAGAGACACTAAATTCTGAGACTGTCGTTCAAAGATCCTGCACAGGCTGTTTTAGGAGCTTTATTCTGCAGATTATATTCTTGTGCCAATTAGAAAAATTCCTGAGAATACTGGGATTAAAAAAGATTAAACATGCCTTGCAATTTTGTATGTGGTACAATGTAGATATCCAATTATGTATTTGTAACAGTGAAAAACATTTTACTTAGCAAATAGGCTGATATCTTTTTCCTACCATTTGTATGCACAAAGAATTTCCAAACACAGGTCAAGTTGTACCCCTTTTAAATTGTTCTCCCATTAGGTCAAATCTGGAATGTATTGGGTGGCATAATTCACTTGACTGCATTTAAATCTATAAAGATATATAATTATGTTTGGTATTGCAAGGCAAGAATGTCATCTGAATTCAATCAGCAGAGCTATCTAGCAATTAAAATGTAACTTGTATATATGTGTTTTGTCTGTTTCATTTTTGGAATTGTTCTTTATTAGTGCTTTTACTCATATAAATATCTGCCATAAGTACACCAAACTATGTATTTTCGGTAAAAAACACATGCTCACCTATATGAAATTAATTAAACAATCCCTCTGCATTTTGCTTTAAGGAAGACTGAAAAAAATGACAGAATATTTTTAAGATCTGTGAAACTGTCACCCTGTCAAATAATGAAGATTTTTCTCAATTGTGTGCTTCAGGTAGGAAGTGATAGTAGCTAGAAATTGAGAGTTCAGGTTACTTTTAATAGCAGGAAGAAAACTGAAAAATAAGACACACAAATTCTGACCTACAATGATATTCCACTATGTTCTGTGGAGAGAGAGTGCATAAAAATGTTGAAATAGAGACTGAAATAATGTAGGTAGATTTTAGTATTACAGTTAAAACACTGCTCAGTCATAACCTCTAGAAATGACTACTTTCACTTACATTTTATCATCGGTATAATTAAAAGAATTCTCTTGAAAGGGGCATTCTCATTACAACGAAGGACCACTTCAGACCCAATTGAAATGAAAAGACAGAGCATAGATTAGGAGTAGATACCAAGTGGTAATTTTTAGGGAAGCATAAAATGCCAAATATGTAACAATTATATTTTATAACTATGTGTTCAAAAGACTTACAATATTTTATTATACAAAGAGGCTTTAGCTCAGAGAGACTACTTCACTGAAGTGCCTCCTAGCATATATGCTAAAAAGCATTCAACTTTTTTTTCATTAGAAACAAAAGATATTTTTCTCCTGATACTATTTTTTTAAAAATATTTGTCCTTAAAAAGTCAACTAAAATTATCCAAAGTGAGTATAAATGTTGAATAAGAGTATATGTAAAAAATTAAATTTATCTGACATTTCACAGTGGTAAGAATATCCTTTCCTGTATACTTCCATGATATAAAAGCTGGTACACTTTACACTATCTATGGCTCCTTTTTAGTGGTGAGTGAAAAGATTACTATTTCTACTTCACCCACATATTTTATGGAATTGCTTCAAAATTCACCACTGATTTTTCAAAACACATTAACATTTCAGTAACTTTTTTGATCATCAAAAACTCTTAGTTTTAAGCTGTAAAACTGAAAGAAAATTCAGATTACCAAAACATTCATAAAATTTCTTTCCTGTTTATAAAATAATACTCTTGCACACATTTTATACGTCAAAAGCTCACAGTGAAAAAATTAATCATCTCTATTCTGTAAAATGCAAGGATTTCCAGATACAAGATACTACGTCCAGATGAAATTACGACTATAGAATTAGTAAATACTCATCCTAAAGAACTCATCGTACAGAACTAAAATAACTGAGACAAATTCTAAAATTTCTGTATCTTAGATCTCCCATATATGAACAAAAAAATGTGCAATATATATGTGGTGCTGCTTTAAAAAATACTTCTGTTTTGTTTCCATTTTCTTCTCAGCAAGCATATCAAGTGTCATCAATAGTCAGAAATAGATTCCAAAACATTCCTTAAAACAAAACTAAAATGCATATCCGTGTTTATACAAGTAGCATGAGATTGTATGCTATTGTACTTAGAGGACATTTCAGTCCAGTTGAGTTATATCAACATAAGTTACATGATTGACTTTTACAACAGAAAGAAAAGGTTGTACTCAAACAATGGTTATTGCCTCAATGGAAAAAAAAATCAATGAAAGTAAAATGAACAAGAGATTTTGTCTGAGTTGCAGTTAATACTACTGAAGAGCTATGGATATTAAAAGGTCAACAAATAAATTAGTCCAAGTGTTATGAAATGAATGATTTGGCTTATAATTGTATTGAGTGCAAATTGTTCACTGCCTATTAGACCAGGTAATTTTTAACCATGGAGCCTCAATTACTGTTCCATAAGCAATAATATAGTTGTAAGAGCCACCGATTCGATCGAGTGACCTATGAGACATGCCAGGACAGCTGACTTTGCTATGATGGATCACTGAGCCTGATCTCCAAATGGTGCCAAACCTTCCCTTCCCGTGAGGAGATCTCATAAAAGAAACATTACTGCTTGATTCATTTTACCAAAATGTTTGAGTTTTCAAGTGTCAGCAGTTAAGTATAGATTGTGAAACTCTCTATTTCTTAGAAGAATTACGACAACAGGCATCCTATTGCTTCCAGCACTCTGCTAAATGGCATCATGATGGTAAGGAGGATGCTTTTTCTGCTGCTCAATTGGACTGTGTTGTGAGAAATACACTGCAATCACATTTTACATCACCACGTAAACCACTGCCTAACACCTAAAACCAGGCTAGAAATGGAAACAGTAGGTGAGATTATAGACATTACTTCACACTTCTGCAATGCCCTGCATTCAAAGATCTGAAAGCACCACTTTAATGGGAACCAATTAAACTTCACAACGTACTTTCTAGGAAAATATTCTCTCTCCCCCATCTTCATCAGAGACAGCCTTAACAGGTAGCTGTTTGGCTGAAGTCACAACGGTCTGTGGTTACAACCGAGGCAAGTTTTGTAGAGTGAGGTAATATCTTTTATTAGACCCACTGATACAGGTGAGAAAAGGTACAGCCAGCATGCAGGAAGCAAGGCACGTGCACCCAAGAGCTTGTCTGTTTTTTTTTCCCCAGTTATATCAGTTGGTCTAGTATGAGATTACCATTCCCTACAAATCATGATAGCCTTAAACAGGGAAAAGAAATTAATCTGGTATTGCTTTCGTGCTATGAAGTAACATCCATGGCACCTCATGAGGAGGAAAGGCAGCAGCTGTGTTTCCCCATTGCTCCTAAGGGCATGGTGTTCCTCGAGAGTCAGCGCTGGAAATATAGCAATAAAGGTCTCACTACACTTCCCACAGGACTGGGCCTTAAAGGACAGTAACTTTGCAATAACTCTGCATGTCTGCTCTTTCTTCACATATACAATAATTGAAGATGTAAATGCAATTCCTGAATTATTACATAATCTGTGTAGTAGAAACTAAGCTAATAAAAAGCCTAATTAGAATAGATTGTACCACATAATACCAAATCCTGTTTATATTGCCACTCTGCTATATTTTTGATAAATCACTACATTCAGTCTATTGGGAGGGTGATTTTCCATTTCATCTCTCCATTGAGCAAAAAAGTGCCACGTGACTGGAGTCTGAATTTCAATTTTACCAGCATACAGTTGAACTGAATGTTATTTGGCACAATGCAGTGTACAACTGAGCCACTAAACGGCTGATTTACTAAATTATTATTAGATGAGCCCTTGCTGTTCCAAGTGAAAGTGCAGTCACTGTCTCTCTTCATGGTGTGTTCAAATTGTTCTGTGTTTAAATATTCAGCATGAGGCTAATGTGAACTGATGAACTGAGACTACAAACATTCACTTTCAATACAGACAGAGAGACAGAGATGCAACCTATCATGTGGCCTGCGGAAGTGAAAATGAT
The DNA here is from genome assembly GCF_009769625.2 of Cygnus olor. Lineage (NCBI taxonomy): Eukaryota > Metazoa > Chordata > Aves > Anseriformes > Anatidae > Cygnus > Cygnus olor. The sequence continues at coordinate 8,541,253 of NC_049182.1, forward strand.
TTATATTTAAGGATGCTGCTGCCGACTTCCGTTACTATAAGATATTCTTAATTAGCTTTGTGTTTGAATCAGGAGTTTGGAAATGTAACTAAACAACTCCAAAGAAGAAATAGCTGCACGGACATGAAGGCTTCAGAATTCTGGTGAAGTGGTACATGAGCCTGGGTCTCTCTGCCAGTAAAGCACATGAGCTGCCACTACAGTTGCATACTTCACTGTCTTTAGTATTTGAGATGCAACTTAAAAGCATCACTTGCAATTCTGTCTGCAACAGCAGAAATCCTACAAAATGCAGATGACTGACCATGATGTGCAATCTATGACTTTTTGACATAGAGGGGAGAGGAGGGAGAAAAAAGAATATATATATATACATATATGTATATATATATATAATATATATAAAAGGTTTAAAAAAAAGAAACACTTTCTTTACTGCCACCTGCTGGAGTAGACAATAACCCTTTGTCATACAATAACAACAAGCATCTTCACTTAGAGGACAGTTACGGCAAGCATTTAAAATACTGTGATCTCAGACACTTACAGTAGATTAGGATTTTTTATTGGTGCTGTGTTGCCATAACAACATAAAGACAGCAGATGACTTAAGCTAAGCTTGCAAAGCAAAAGGCTGCTCATCTGGCAGTTAAAATGAATACAGTTCACTTCACAAGTTCCCCATATGGACCCTTAGTGTATGGTAATGAGGATACCATATGGTGGAAGAAAATGCACAGAGAACAATTGTGCTCTACTGGATGAGTGAAGTGAGCAGGAAGTTATGAGGAAACACAGGAGAGAGATTTCTATGTGCTCTCTAACTCACGGGTTTCTTTCAGAGCGGGGTTCTCTCTCTTCTTAATCTTCCTCTTAATATATACATGCATAGAAATGACAGAGAAACATATTGTACATTTTGCAACATCATTCATCATAAACTGTCAGCTGTGTTTGTAAATCAGCCTAGTAAGATCTTATAAATTTGTAATTCTTAAAAGGTAAAAGTGCTAAGTTTTTAGACAAAGTGCAGGAAAATTTAAGCACTTCTGACAAGTAGAAACATTAGTGGTAATCATTTTAAAAATGCTTGCATCTTTCTGCCTGCATGTTTAGCTGTAAATAATGCCGCAATGAATAAAAGCTTTAAAAAGGGGAGGGGAGGGATGAAGTGGAATAAATATTTTTTATTTCCAAAAGAATAACAAGCAATAGTTGATCAGAACCATATGCACGCTAGATTCTGCTGTAAATGTACATATGCTGTACCCTACACTGTACTAACCAGATCCTAAACCTGGTAAGACAGCTTGCTAAAGGCTGCAAAGTCAATTTTGTACTACACATGCTTCATAAAAGATGAATATAAATGCATTAGTTAGACACGGTGAGCTAAATTAGAAGGTCAGGCAGGGCTGGAAGGGCTGAAATATCACACAACCAATGACTGTAATTACTCTTTTTTTAAGTCTATTAAATGGTGTTGTTCTATCAAGGCTCAGGGGTATAGGACATGAAGTACAAGATAAAGTAATGTGTATTTATTACTCCCACAGGATCAATTTACTAGATATTTTCAGCTCCACAGAGCAAAATACACAAATGCAGCCTTTGTTACTTTCTTCAAACTGTGGTTTGTTCCTTCAAAGCTCTGTTCCTTGAAGAGACCATGTTTACCTGTTTGGTGCCTTCCTGCCACCATCAGTTCATTGTTGCATTTTAAAATAATAACAATAAAGGATACAGGATGACACAAAGACAAGGATCAGTCTTACGGGGTGCTCAAACAAGTGGTTTGAGTTGCTCAGATGGAATGAGCAGTCGAGAAAATCCAACCCCAGGCATGATTTTTACCCCAAGGCAAAGTAGGAATCAGGAATGGAGAATGGCATAGAGCTCCTTGTCATCATGTTAGCCCTGATCTATTAAAAGTTTTGTCATAGATTTTAAATACACCATCTGCTCTAATCATTTGCTGAGTAAATGCTGACCCACTTATAAAGAAAACTCAGTGAAATGTGCATGCACGCTGTTGACCTTCAGAAAGGAACGGGCTCCTTGCCAGCCACTTGTATGAGGCTTTGCCCTTCAGCAAGCAATGTGGCTGTCTCTCAGCTCTCTCTCATTTCAGACTCTTTGTGTATTCCTGAAGACGCCCCTTCACCTCTGACATGCAGCACCCCATAAGGAGGATACTTCCATAGTAGCAGCAGGCGTTTTGGTCATCTATTTCTCAATAGCTTTGAAACTCAAAACCCGAACTTTGAAAACTGAATATTTTCAATAGGATAAATTGAAAATCAAAACCAAACAAGCCCCTCAGACAACTAACTGCCCAAATTGTTAAGAAATGCAAAAATATATATATATATCCAACTGTGAAGGATTTAGTGTCAATCTTAACTCCTGTCTCACATTCCTAAAAATTTTACAGTACAGCATAGAAACCACCAAGCACATCTCATGCCTTCCTTGCTATACAGAAGAACTCCATCAGCTCCTCTTCACATGCCTCCTCTTCCTGCCTATACTCATTATACAAGTTTTCTACGAACCCCTTTGTTACACTGGGTGGAAAACATATACATATGACTAACTTAGGTTAAAATAGCATGAAAACACAGTATCTTGGTGAGCAGACAGAGATCCATTCAGGAATTTCCACCAGGTCTGTCTGAAGCAGCAAACCTGAGTTGCTTTGTCTTCATTGCTATTTTAACCTCAGCCAGCAAGTCTAGGCCAACCCACCCACGTTCAGAGACAACCTCTGTTTGTAATATAAACAATTCTCATGTCACAATGGATAAAGGGCAAATCTCTGGGATTTCATAGGGGAAAAGACAACTGCGTTTGGCAGTCACTGGTTCCTAATAACCACCTGTCTTCTATTAGTGTCCTAATGAGGAGGTGGGGTATGTCTTGGGGTCTAATGACTGACCAGAGGAAAGGAGCTGAAGGGAAGGTGGAGCCTGGTTACGTGTGCTCTCTGCTCAGTGGGGAGGCCCCTGTGTGCTAGAGAGAGGCTCCACTTTCATCTACATGAAGGGAAACCAGAACTAAAGGTCCCTTTCAGGAAGGATGAGGGGTCTCTCAGAGAGCGCATTTAAGCAGCAGACTGGGAGGGAGAGGACGTCAGATCACAGAGGGGGTCGATGCTCTGACATGCTTCTCCAACACAGAGTGAACAATCATGAGCTTAATTTAAATAAAAGCGATAAGTTGTAAGAGTGGTGAAAATGGCAAATAAATTCTAGGAAATTGCATATAAAGAGGAATCGTTATTAAATCATTTAGGATGGATGTGTTTCAAATCTAGCTCACAGTTGAAACTGTTTTACAGCTATAGCTGTGGAGTTCTAACGAAATTACAGAATCTCAACGTATCTGCCAGGGATTTATTTTAAGGATTGTAGGATGGTTACATAAATGAACCTCAATAGATTCAACATGTTGTTGTGATCTGAACTCTCCGGTGATTTCCACTGCGGTTATGTACACAGGAACCAACAACGCGTGTGTATTTGCGTGCACATATGCAAAAGCGGGAGACAGGGAGAATGCACATGCACGTGCAGACTTACTCCCCAGCTCCACAGGCAGGCTTTCTGCAGACTGCTCCTCCAGGACAACGATACAATTTCTTAACATTAGCATCATGGTTTTTCTTTTCACTTCTCCCAAGAGATCTCTGGTTTCCTCTGATCTGCCTCCTGTCTGTATTAGAAAGGAAAGACTATACTACCCCGCACACTCCTGGTACTTGATCTCACTCCAAGCTTTGGGTGCTAATCCTACCACCACTGTACTGCTTGTTTCTCCTCTTGGTGCATGTGTCTGTGCATGTGCGTGTACAGACAGGCACATCTGCTAGTGACAACCCTAAACTTGTTGCTTTTCCTGCTCTGTACACAAAGGGAATGGAACTCTGGCCCCTAGCTAGCAACGTAGCTGAGCTGCCAACATCAGCTCCCACTCCTTCTTCTTCAGAAACTATGTATTGCATTTCTACTTTAAACACATCTCTACTTTTCAATTGTCATCTCACTACAGGAGTACATTCTCCAAAGGAATTTGGCCACTCACTGATGCCAAATTCGGCCACTGGGAAAGACAAAAAAATTCAAAATCTGGCTTTTTTCTTTGCCTACTTCCAGCAGATAGTTGGAACATTTCAAAAAGTTCATCCCAAGCATGGACACTGAGTGGTTATGAAAGTAGTGTTTCTAAACTAGCAGAGATCAAACTTCTGAAATTCAATGCCTCAATGGTTTTAGAAATGCCTGTTGACACAAATATGACTGTTAGCTCCCAAGCTCTGTAGTAAAGCACGTGCTAACATGCAGTTGGTGGCCTCAACAATTCTCCTTGACTTCGGGATAACTCACACAGCAGAATCCTCTTGTTGGTCTTGTTGGGAAGTACTGCATGCCCTTTTGAACACAAACAGTGTATCCAGTTCTGTTTCTTAAAAGATCTCTAACTCATCAGAAATGTTTCAATGGAATAAGAGACACAAACCCTAGCAGCAATTATAGAAATGTGTTTTGTTTTTCTTATTTAACAAATAAAGTACAAGGTTTTCAGCGAGCAGAAGGCAATGATATGCACTGGCAGGACAATGGGAAAAATGGAAGAAAGGATATTTAAAACTCTGAGCTCTCCTCTCTGCTGTCTTACTCTGTCTCTCTCACACATTTGCCCTCTCTGCCTGTGGTTCCACTGTGGAAGCCATATGGCTTCCAACTCTTTTCTAAGTAGCCACTGAGAATTGTCTATAGTGGAATACTGCCAAAGCCCTTCCTGGTTTAATGACATGGGGAAGAGCGCTGTGCAGTGCTCACCCAGCACAGAGACTCGCTGCGTCCTTGATTATGATTCTGGAGCCAGCAAGCGATGCTGGGAATTGAACCATCAGTGCCTCAAATGCAGAAGTCGACATGTGCCAACCCCTGCTGCATTCAGCCTCTGTGTGTGGCATATTAATGAGTCTTGAACTTGAGGTCCAACCTTCAAGCTTGCACACAAGGAATTATCCAAAGACAAAAAAAGAGAAAAAGGAAAAAAAAAAAAAAAAAGAGAAAAAAGGTCCTCTTCATCCCTCTAACCTTGCAAAGATACTAGTTTCTTCCCTAAGTTTGTTCAGTTCTTTAAGCAGTAACTTTTTCTTTCAGGGCATCAGTTGCACTTCTGCCTCTCTAAATACAATTTCTCTTGATTTAAAGACTTGAAAATCTATCTTGAAAAAGTACTCAGAACAAATACATTAAGCCAAAAGGGTATGTGAGGGGACAGATGACTCAGTATTAACCTTCTTTCTCATACCCTATCCATAATACCTGCTAAATATTGGAGTCAGGATATGGAGCTAGATGAAGCTTTCTTCTGCCTGTTTTTGTTTTATGACACTAGATAGCAGAAATGTGTGATTATTAGTGAGGGAACAGTCTCAGTTGAAATGGGAAAAAGGAGGATGTAGAGCCTCATGGCTACTTTCCCATACTAGAAGAAAAAAGAAAAAAAAAAAAGCATTGCTGGGCGACCCCCTCAATGCCATAGGCATCTGAAAGGGAGACCAATACCTGTGGAAATCAGTGCTGCATTTCAGCATCCACGTGCATAACCCAATCTGGAATTGCTCAGTCTTTTTTTTACTTGAATTTTCTCATTTAGAAACAGAAGCCACAAGCATTTACTAGTCAGCTGGAACATTGGGTACAGGGAAATTTGCAGCATTTCTTTTGGTCTTGCAGATAGCTGGTACGTGATGAAGGCTGACCTCTAATTTTCTGAGAAACAATTCCTCTCTGTGTGCCTGTTTAGTGACAGAAGCACAGTACAGATGAAAGATCCCCTCCAGAAGGATGCTCTCTTTCTTTGGAAAGGGTTGCACCTCTGGAGGGAAATCTGACAACCTATGAAAGCTGTCCTGCTGCAAATCTGTCCAAAAGTCAGAGAAAGGGACAGCTTGTAGAGGATGAACGGAGCCAATGTAAAATGTAACTCTCCAGGACAGCATGTTTCTCTAGTGGTAAGAGGGAAGGACAACACATCATCAACCCCCAAACCACAGCCTATAGCCTTCCTAAGCAAAGATAAAAGACTTAACATGCCTTTAAGAAATCACATATCGAATTTCATTTCTGTCAAGAAATAAAGTAAGTTACAGTGTTCATGATCTCTTCTCACCTTAGAAACACTTTAGAAATGTTAGCTAACCAAAGCCCACAACAATCCCCAATAAAAGCCTATGTACAGCTCAGGAAGCTATGGAAGGAAGGTCATAAGATTTATCCAGTCACACAGGCTATACTGGACGTGCATTATTTAAGGGGTCTGGCCTGAAACATCAGCTAAAGCACTGTTCTGTGTCTCAGGTCTGCAGCAATGAACAATGAGCAACCCTATTCCAAATACCTCCACTTTTTCTGCAGCATATCTCAAACCTCACCGCAAATACTTGTCTGAGCAAGGTGCTCTGAAAGCACAGCATGGCAAAGTAGCAAGAATGGATGTGAGTGCAGACCCAGACAGCATGTTCACAGTATAAGACAGAAGTACCAGAAGCCTCGTGAACTACTCTTTTTTTTACTCAGCTTTTACTTGAAAGAAATCGACAAAGTCTCCCACTTATTTTGATGTGAATGAACACCAAATCATTTTGCTTCACATTGCTCTGATTATTTTAGAGATCCTGAAATACATCAGTACACTATTATTATCTTAAAACAACACATGGTGCAGCAGCACTAGACACATATTCCCCGAAGACCCAGATTACTTGATTTCATCAATGGTGAACTCAAAATTATGCAGGTATTACTGCGATACCAAAACTGAGAAGCATCGTTCTGCTATGAGTAAGCCACTCAGGTTCTAAAATACCAACCAAAAATGTGCTCTTTATAACATATTTCAGAAGGCAGGGTAAGATTTGATTTTAAGGTAGGCAGGAGTTTTTTGAGTCAGCAGTGACTCAGAAAGTCAGAGAAGTCTCATAACGCCTATAATGAAAGTTGCTTGACTGGACTTCATTGGCCATGCCTCTCCTTCAGCCTAACTGGTTTGGGTAGCAAACCTGGACCATTACATTTACAGAAATACTTGCATTTTCAGGGAAAAATTCAAAAAGGCTTACTTTCAAACAAAAGCATGCAGTAAACAGTTTTTCCGTATTTAATAAAACAATAAACTTTGTGCTGACCTTTGGCAAGCGTTCGGGGTCACCAGGGTGCCGGGGGATAACCTTCTGTAACCTTTGGAAACCATAGTCAATGGTGGGTTCGTTCAGAGCTGAAACAACAAACAACAAGGTGATGTGACAAGTGCATAGCAAGCAGGCTCTGTTGCGCTGGAACAATTGGCAATGCATTGCAAAACCAAGTAAAGGATCACAGCAAAATCTCCTTTTACTGAAATCAGCACAGACTATGAAGTTTTGGTTCAAACACTGTTTGAGGTTGGTTCTGAGGCTTTGGTTCAAACAGCAATGCAAACCTTCCCCCTTGTATGCCCATGACAAGGTTGCTAGAAAATTTGTGGATGTTGTGTACACACAATATTTCAAAATAGAAAGTAATTATGATCTCTAAAAGCCATGATGAAATTCATCTGATAAATGCTTTGCACTCTGTGTTTCGCATTGTTTTTGTTTTTTTCCTCCTGTTTTCATGTTATGAGGAAGGTCCTTTGCTATGGGAAGACAAAAGAAGTAACTACTAGGGAGCCTCTCTTGTTCCAGATTCTATGATACATTTCATACGTTCCATGTGCAATGACCATGTATAATTTTGTTGTGAACTACAGACATTTGTCCTGGCAGAGGCTTTATTTTTCACTCATCTAAATGAAGTAAATGACATAATTCCCCGTGATTTCAGCAGCCCAGGTCATACCCAATCAGTGCTAAACTGTTCCAAAAGACCTAATGAATTTAAAAAGACTCATCTTTCCCTGGTCCTTGTCCAGTAAAATGGAGTAGAGAAATGGTGGAGGTAAAACACTTGAATCGTCATGAGAAAGCTGGCCTCTCTGTATTAATCACAGCTCTGACTGTGCCAAGCCTTTAAGCACATGCTTATCTGTAAGCACATACTTAAACCCATTTGATTTCAGCAAAGCAAATTTGAGCATATTATATTTTTCATATGATTGCCTGTAATTACAGGGGACTGCATTGAATGACCTTCTAGCTATATTTCCAGTCATATGATCACTTTAAAACTCAGATGTTAGTGAGACTTCAACATGTGCTTAAAATTTCCTAAGTGCTTTGGTGAACTAGAACAAGAGTCAAGCATTCTCAAGTATCTCTAAACAGCAGCACATCATGACTCTCCCATGCCAGTAGAGACAACTAAACTTTCTACAGCAATTTGTTAGCAATTTTTTTGTTTTTGAGTTCAGTGAAAAAAATGTAGATTTTTTTTTCCAGTATGAAACTTTATATTTTTAGTCTTTTTTTGGTGGGAAGGAAACCTAACAGTTTATTGTTGGGGGAAGGAGGGGGGAGGCAGGCAGGGGGTTGGAGATTCACTTTAAAGTTTTTCTTAAACATATTTTGCCTTACCTTATTAATCACAAAAATATTTTTTGCAAAAGCTCTGCCTATGAAATTATGAAGACATCTTGCACCTTACATTATGGTGGTTTTATTATGAACTTTATTAAGGGGCTTGAATAATGCCATCTGATTCATGCGAAAAGATTAAGCATCAGTGTGCCTCCCAGTCTCACTTTGTGTAAGCACTTCTTCGTGGCTCAGTGAGTTACACGGCTCCATCAGTCTCGTCAAATGTGGCACAATTTGTCCATATTTCCACTTTTTAAGTGAAGAGCACTTTTTTTTTTTTCCATACTGCTAACATTAAAGATTGTCAGCCAGACCATACTGTTGTCATGAAAGTAATATCCTGTCCCTGGCTTGTTTTTAATTAATTGCTGTTCCATAAACAATCTCACAAAACTGTCCAGTTTTTAAAGAAACTGTTCCATTTAAACTATTATTTTCTAACCACATTTCTACAGTGGATAGTCATACTGGCAACCAAAGGGTCAGATTTTTGTCTTCCTGGGCTGTCAGAACATCCCAGCTCCATGAGCAGGCCCACCAATGTCACTGCAAATTGAGACAGAAGGAAGGTGATGTAGGGAAATACCAGATCTACCCAACAGCAGTCAGCCAGAAATGTACAGCTGATGGGGGCTGGCTGGAGGTGCACAGAGTCCAGCAGAATCTCAGCATTTCTCTAATACCAGAAGTAAATATTCTGAGCATATCTTGAAATGACTTTTACAGTATTATGGTAACACCAGATTAGAAATCTTTCAGGATGTTACCTTCTGAGCTATTGTCAGAAGTTCTCAGTTACCCCAAAGATCCTGGTGTACCTCCAGTCTTCTATTTCTTTTAATGCATTTCCCTTTATCAGAAATATCTGAATTTGATCTTTTGTTTATATTCAGGTCATCACATGGAAGGGGTGAGAATAAAGCTTTTCCCCTGCTTGTGCCCTTTTCCTTTTTTGAATGGTTGGACCTTTCTTTTAGTTTTCCAAGTGTTTCCTTTCACACCCTGGCCACACACTGTCCACTCTGTTTTGTAGTTTTGCAGAAAATATCATGGTACGTGTGTTTGTAAACATCTGATTTCATTACCTTTGAGTTTCCTTACATGGCTTCCTGCTGCTGACCCATGTAGTTTAGACCTTCTTCAAATTTTACAGTAAATTAATTTACTGCTCTTTATATTTATTATCAAAACTACTCTGAGAAGATTAAAAAAAAAAAAAAACACCACTGTTCTAATTTACATTTCTTTTGCAAATACGTTAGAAGATTTTAGCATGCTTCTGTCAAATGTGTTTCTTCTTTAATTCATTCTGGTTTATGGCCATTTTCCCCTTACATCCTTTGGGAAAGTAGTTACTAAATTCTGCAATATCATAAATGGAGGCCAGTTTTGAAATCCCCCCAGAGATAGCAGTCATTTTCTCATATCTTCCCACACATTCGACACATTTGAAATCCACAGAGTATTTCCTGTGAGTATTTTCTGAACTAAATGACCAAAAAAAAATGTTAATTTTATGGTCCAATCTCACAAGGCATCAAGCATCCTCTGAGAGATATTGAAAACTTTCTGCCTCAAATACCTTAAGCTTTACTTTAGTGGTGGGGAAAAGGCTGCACACAGCAAATTGCTAGAGTGGGTGGGTCCTGAGCAGTAGTTGTCAAATATCACTCATTAGTCCATATCCATTCAACCCTTGCAATCTTAGATAGAAATTTAAAAAAATAAAAACAACAAAAAAAAACCCACTTCACTGCCTGAACATCCAGCCACAGATTGGACAATATCAACCCTCCATTCCTCCATTCCTAATCTCATTTATAATCCAAGTCAAATGCAATTAGTCATATCTCAGAGAAAGAGCCTTGTTTAAATATTTAACCCCAAATTCAGCATGGATGACACACCAGCTCCTGTGTCAGTAGCTGGCAAAACTCCAAATAAAAGGTTATATTCTAATCTCCTGGCATTGCAGAAAAGCCAGCTCTCAGCCCACCATTCACAGCAGCTAACACACAAGGTGAGATACCAGCTTCGTGCAAGGTTTTGTCTCTGTCCCCTGGGAGCATAAGGCTGGTCTCTGCCTTTGAAGTCCATTCACAACAACACTTTTCCCAGTGCTCTAATTCAAAGAACATTTTATTTTCCTTGATTGGAAAAAAGAATCAATAAGGAATACAAACTCGCTGTTTATGTTCTTGACATCCATACATTAAAAACAAGCTAACACATACTGTACTTAAAATGCATTCCCATTACCCTAAATTTTAAAAGTAGTATTGAAAGGACTACTAACTTTAAAAACTGTATTAAATTCAAATAGGTCCCAAGGCTAATGGAAGCAATTTGTATACCAACCCAAACTGACTGGCCCACTTTTCAAAATACAGGTATGATAATCTTGCGGTTTTAAAAGGACATTTAAATTGAAAGACTGTGAATTTAGTACATAATTATACCAATAGAACCCTTTAACTTGTCAACTTGTAAATCTAAAAGGCTATCAATCATTTCTAAAGAGGAAATAAACCTTAAAATTCTTTGATTGACAGTGCTTACTTTTTATGTGAAAAAAAGGGAGTAAAGTGGCCAGAAATCCATTTACAAAAGTACATTGTTTTACATAGGTGAGTAAAAAGCCAATAATTACACCTCCAAAAGACATATAAATCAAAGTAAGTACTTTTCCCTCACTTACATATTTTAAGTTGCAGTAAACTTCAGGTAACTTTTTATTAAAATACTTTTCCAAATGCAAAGCTTATTGAAGCCATTAATAGAGTAGCATTTTCATTTAAGCTAATATAATCATTTTTGCAAATACAAGATTTAAGCCATTTTTCTCCTTCCAAACAATAAACTTTCAGCCTGTCTCTTGTGTGAATTAGCTAAAATTACACCCAGGTGTACAAAATCTGTCTATCTATCCTAGTGTATGAGTTAAGGCACAATATTTATTATTCTTACCATTTTATGAATTACTTCTTAAACCCTTGAGGAAGAACTTTCTTTCAAATTAGACTCTAACAGAATAAGCCATGAAGCTCTTTATGCAGCAAGTCTAAAGCCATAACTCCCAAAACCTAAGGCTTTTAATCAAGAAAATGTACAATGCCTATGGAAATAAGGATGCGTACGTTATATTCATCTTATCAAAGTCCAACTTATTTTTCAACAGAAATGCTGCTTACACCTCTGAGAAAAATATTTCCACCATAACTGTAACTTCAAATTCTGCTCAAATAATTTTAATAACTGCATGTAGATAACCCACCATCTTAAAAAGTCTTTCTCTCCTTTTGTTTTTTTTAACTAGTCAGTGGAAGGCTTTTTTTTTTTTTAATATTTCACATAATGAATTCCTACTGTGTCAATAATTCTTTGGTCGTTAATTGAATGACTGTCTAATGTATCTTAGAGAGGAATTTGTTTCTCTGGCCATGCTGCCAACTTACAGCAGAATGATCGACACTTAATATCAGCAATTAAAAGGACCTGTTCAAATATCGTATGGAATTCGTAGCTTGGGGTAGTGTAGGAGAACTCTTCACTGAGGAAAACTCATTCGGTGAATACAGAGAGTAATTGAATTAGACACATTTTAACATTATTATTCAAAGAAAAATAAACACACACTACATAGAAGCATTATGGAAATATTTCAGAACGTAAACCATATCCAGTTAATTTGTTTCCCATGCATTCATGGTTTCATTTATTCCTTTTATTTCTCGGCCCTTGTTTCTTTTTCATCCTGTTTGACCCAAAACCAATGAGAAAGTAGCACTTAGACCTACGAACTTCCCATTTTCTTTTCCACTGGAAAAGGCTGCAAGAGGAGAGAAGGGACTCTACAGGCTCAAATAACAGAAACGAAAAGATACCACAAAAGTCTGAAGGTTACAGACAAATTGGCCTTAGGTCCACAGGTCTATCAGTCCCTATTCCAGATGAGAAATCTGGTCTTGATTGTTTTAAGTGAAACTCCCAGGGAAGGGCTGCAAGTGGGAACTAAATGTCCCACACTGCTTGTTTCTGTGGAGCACCAGAGAGTTGCTGGTTTTCTTGGAAAGACAGAGGCATCATAGGGGAAAGTTTGCAGAAGGCAAGAATAACCTGCAGAAGTGGAGTGCTATAATGGCTGTAGATCACACCACGGGTTGTGGCTAAAACAATGGCATGGAATAAGATTCTTTAAGCTCTACCTTTGTCTGCACAAGAATTCACTTTCTTTAAATTTGGCCCTACAACAGAAGGATGTTTCAAGTCCTGAATTATGATGTCAAAGAGACAGGGCTTTGGTGTCTTCAGTGCAGTTGTTTTGAGTTTTTTCCTGTCTGCTGAGAGAATCTTCACCAACACATAAATAGAAGTTGACTCTGTGTCCAAGACACAGTTACGTGTCTCAACACCTCATAGCCATAAAAGACTATGAAGAACTCCATACAAAAAAGCTGCAGCAGACTCATGGCAATGGGGGCCAGGAACAGATTTAACATGTCTGTGCCCAATAATTAAATTAGGCTAGAACATTTGAAGGCACAGAGAATTAACGTTTTAAATAAAATCAAGGGCAGCTAAGGACTTCTTTTCTTCTGGACACAGACTCACCTCCAGCAACTCAGATGCCAACCTCTAGAATCATCTCTCTTCTTTTCTGATCTGTACTTCTGACTGTATTTCCCCACTGTGCAGCATGGGGTGCACGTGGCACCAAATGAGAGTAGTCTCTTGAACGGCTCTGGCTTCTGACTCTCCACTCTTACTGAGCATGGACTTTACAAGGAGACAGAAAGTGGCAGGTCCTGCCTGTTGTAGAGGCAAGATACTGCCACGGAGCTGATCCAGGGTGTTTGCGTTTGCTAACAGCCTCTGGCTTCTGCCTCCAGGCTTTGGGTGATTTTTGCTAGAAGCTCCTAACTAACAGAAATAAATCCTCGACTCTGAGAGACAGCTGCTCGGGATAGGACAGGATAGACCATATTTTTATTAAGCTCTCAGTGCCAAAATGTCTTGCTAGGGCCCTGCAGTACAGCAATACTAACAATGGATGATATTAACAAAGCAACATCTTGATGTGGCATGCTGTAAGCAAACCCTACCCAACAACTCTTATGCATAGTGGTCTCTTTTTGCCTGCTATACAAGACAGCAAGATAAAAACACTTCAAAACCCCATCATCACATATAAAAAAAGTCTGTTTTGCAAATCTCCTTGCAAAGGCTATTACTTTGCTAATTAAAGGTCGTTAAATGAAAACATGCAAGCATTTGAGCTATTTGTTGTTGTTGTTGTGAATTTGGCTTGCTTTTTATAAAGTTTCCTTTCCACTGACTTTCCCTGGAGTGTTTATTCCCACAAGCAATGGAAAACGGAAGTGGGTGGGACAGCGAGAGCCTGCACAGAAAGGTTGGAGCTAGAAAGGCCCTTCCAGGGCTAACTCAGAATTTCCTTGCTTTTCTGGCCTCACTACTTCCTCACTTAAACGTATTCTTGCGCACTGAATTTCCCTTTTAAAAATCTGTGACAAGATATCATATTTTTAATTGGAAATAGAGATAGCAATATTCAAAATGTAATTCTCATATCTTATTGCCATCTTATGTCCAAAAAGACAACACGTGTATGTACCAAGCAATAAGAAAAATGTAGAGCCAAGTCAAATAATAAATCTAACACCTAGATCTCTTGAGTTTTCCTAGTGACTGCTCTTTACTTGAACTAAAGATGCAATAGGCCAGCTTTTGAGGCAGCTCCAGTGTGTTCATCAGTGTTATTACAAACATGATAGACAGCATGATATTTTCTTCCTGATAACAATTTTTCTCCAGCAACTAAGAACCAGAGGAGACATTCCCTGCCCACCTAGCCCAGTCTCTGCAGGCAGTGGGGGTGCTGAAGATGCAAGGAATGCATGTCTTGAGCCCAAATTTTGTTATGAAAGTTATGGAATTAAATTACTTGATCTGTCTAGCAAGGATCATGTGTTGGTTTCTCAAAATACATTAACTCCGAATGTTCACTCTTAGGAACCCACAGCCTGGCTAGGGGAAAAAAAGAAAAAAAAAAAAAAAAAAAAAAAAAAAGAAAGAGTCAAACAATTTGTGAGCTTTGCAGTTTCTTCTATCTCTAACTGCACTGACCTCTTGTCTAATGGTGAAAATTTGAACCTAAGGGAGTCTGAACCAGAGTACAGTTTCAGGAACTGGAATTTGAACATACCAACTTCAGAACAGGCTCATAGAATTCACTAAGAATATGTATACAGAGGGCCAGGAAATTAATGCATCTTGGTTACTTCATCTAGTCATCTGGGCTAATTGATGTGTCTTTAGCAGCCATTATAAAAAGGGAGTAAACAGTATTTACATGTGAACAGTCTCCTATGTCAGACACATTCTGGTAATATGTGAGCACGCAGCAAAAAAATTACTGAAAATGCCTAGATCTCAATGGATTACTGCTTCTTTTAAATAAATGTGCTGTCATACACACAAGCGCAAAAACACATACAGGCCAAGATTTAAAATAATGCCTAAGGTTGGCTTTAAGGTCTATATTTAGGTCTACTTAAAAACATTTAAAAAATAGACCCTGTATTTGTTTTTAAACTGTTGGCTCAGAAACAGATAGAGAGATGTACCATAGGAAATGCTAAAATGTCACCTCAGGTAACCTTTTCTTTCATTTTTAATATGCTTATTTTCAACATTTTTCTTGTGCATGGACTCCTCAGATTCCACAATGTACACACAGATGCCTTTTAAATTTTCATAGAGAGAATTTGGTGTCGGGGTATAAGTCGTTTCCTTTTGTTACCCTTCACTAACTCCTTTGAGGTAGACAGCATTGAAAAACATTGTTGTAGCATGTTGGTATGTGGAAGTATTTTCTTTTGAATAGTCCCTCTTTCTCTTTTAACCCCGCTATTTCTCATCTTCTTTTCAGATTATAAAAAAAGATTATCAGGGTATGCAATGCATAAATGAAAAATACAGTGTCCTGCCTGAGCACCAAAGCCATTCCTATTATAAACCATCTTAGCATAATTTGGCTGTTTCTCAAAATTGTGGACTTCTGATGTACAAATGCACTATTGTCAGAGCAAAAGAATCTTCATGAGAGAAAACTGGAAAAACACCAGCTATCACATCCAAAATGTCTGCAAATGAGATTCATGGAGAAGAACAGGTAGACCTGAATCACAAAAATGAGATGAATTGTGCCTAGGTGTAATGAGCATTGCATTCTCAGAAGAGACTGACCTCCTGTGAGGTTTAATTTAAATCTTTAATCCTTCTTCATAACTAAGCTTAAATCCCTTGAGAAAACAATAGTTTCCAAACATCTTCATTGCTAAACATTAACTTTGATTCGTCTACATGAAATAGCGATAAGGCTACTCACTCGAAAGCAAAAGGACCATTTTGGCTGTAACCTGGGTGATGCAGCAAATTGTTTTAAATTAAAACAGTTAGGTTTGTTGTTTGTAACATTTAAATAGTAATGCGTAATTGGAGAGCTCTCAGTAGTGTCTGATTTTAGCAGCCATTATATCACCTGCTTCTGTAACTGTTCAGACTTTTTTCACAAAAATTTTGACAACTGTTATCAAGGATAAAAAAAAAAAAAAATCATACCAGCCTGTCTGATAAACATGTTTCCCTGCCCTCACACCCCAGTGAGCACTGTGACACTATACTTTTATCATCTAGTGTGTGCTCAGAATGAGCTTAGAACAGCAATTGCCAGGAATAGGCAGGCGATAAACTGCATTGATTTAACACATCTTGTTTTCAATCATGCTCGGATTTTCTGAGCACGCATTTTTCCTGTACTCTGGCTTGTAGCTTTTATCTGACGAGCTGATCCCTTTTCACTGGAAAATGAAAAGGTCGCACAATAAGACACGGTTTACTGGAACTTGAGCACGCACCAGGGAAAGTATTTTAGATAAATACTGTCAGACATAGTGGAGCTGAATTTCAACAACACAATTGCTAAACAACAATACTTATTACTCTCTAGAACAAGCCTACAAGCAACTTATGGCTCACAGCAGGGGAGATCTCAGAGTTAGGCTCAATAGTTGAAGAAGCCTTATTCAAGCCTCTTTAAAGATGCACTATTGCTTTTGCCTTACATGCACTGACTAGCCATACCTCAGGACCAAATTAAATGCCTCTTAACTGCTTTCCTAGGTAATTTGTAAATGACAGCAAGCCATATCAGTAACTTTTTTCTTCTTTATTTATTTATTGGTGATAGAAGTGCAGTAGACTACGTAACTCGTTTAATTGAATCACATGGGGTACTGGGTGGTGTTCAAACTAAAATTATCCGTATGTGAGAGTAATTTAACTGAAACGGACTAATTAGGCAAGGTGAGTTGCTGAGGAGGTCAGTAAACAAACAAGGAATAACATGGCACGACCTGTCTATGAATGACCAGGATAGAGCAAACACATAATGATAATTTTATTTTATTTTTCCCCCCATCTGAAGCGACTGTAAAGATCCTGACCAATATAGCACTGGAAGCAAAATATCTTTAGCTATTCCTACCAGAAGGGGCAAGTGTACTTAGTGCAGCACCTAAACCTACCAAATCCACCTCTTTTTTTTTTTTTTTTTTTTTTTTTTGCCTGGAAGAAATCTTTTTAAAACTCAGAAAAGTGGGCTTCCCATCCTTCTCCCCCTTCTAGACTTTGGAAGAGACTTATCTTTGTGAATGCTTCCCAGATTGCTCCCCTTTTCCAGCAGCCTTTCTCAGGAACAGGACCCCATTTTTCATGGACCCCAGATCTCCCCCCTCATTTACAGGTGCCAAAACTCCTGCCCAGCTCCTTAATGAATAACACGGGCTGCAAGTGAGGATGGCAGGTTCAACAGAAGGATTCCTTCCACACAGGCTATTTGCTGTGGCGGCAGCAGGTTCAGCTGTACTGTGTTATACTGAACAAATTGTGTCCTGCTAGTGAATAGCACAAACAGTTGATATTCACAGGTGAAAGCAACCCTTCCTGCCTTTTCCCTTTTCCCTGAATATATCATCATGCACTGCTTTTGATAACACTTGTACACAGTTCCTCAATTTTTGCAAAAATAAACCAGGGGTGAGGAATTCCAGCCCAATCCCATCTGCAATTTAGGAGAAAGAGGCCAGCCTTCCCTGGGCTCTGGTCACCAAGACACCAGCAGCTGCTTGCTCAGCTCAGCTCTAACAGCTAAGACACAGCAATACCTCCCAGTCCTTGTGGAAGTCTGAAATACAAAGGGATGTCCCTAAAATACAGCATCATCCCCACAAGCATCCTTCCCATTTTTCAGCAAGGGCTGAAAATATTTACATTTTCTCTGCTTCTCATACATGATTACTGAGATGGGGATGCTCTCCTAAGGATTCTATGATTCTCCTAAATGCGCTTATTAGTCACTCAGGCCCAGTGTAAACTCATCTCAAATTCACTTTGCCCAAGATCCTTAACCACTGTAAAGCAGAACTGTTTTGTCAATTCTTCTGAAACGACACTGAATTTTACTGGTTGGGGGTGAGCTTCTATTTTTCATATACACATCAGATAGCCAAGCCTCCGCCTCTAGTCGGATACATCCATCTTTCTCGGATGTTCTGCTCACATTGTAAGACTGACAGAATGAATATGGTAAATAATATTTAAATTATGTTTTGAATTATAATTTTAAATAGGCAAGTCACAAGCAAAGTGATAGACCTCAAGACAACTATAAAGTAAAATTCAACTTTGTATGCAAGGCCACTTTATGTTCAGCCCTGTGAGCCTATCTGCAAGAAAACTCATACAAGCATTGATTTCTCCCTCTCACCTGGCAAGTTTTTTTTTGCTAGACAAGGAAGTTGAAAATCTGTGCTGCATTTTTAGGATTATCTCATGCAACACAGGCAGAATTCTGATATGTCTTCTTCATTAAGTGCTCATAATCCCAGAAATGAAAGTAACTCATTTCTTCCCAGGGTGCCTGTTAACTGAGAAACGCATCTTAATTGAATGCACAGATCAGTTAACCATCTCCAGATTCGGAAACCATTAGTGCCCCATTTGCACAGCAGCACGGCTGGCAGGTCTTCTCCCTCCACTGCGCTTGAGGGGAATCTGGGATTCAGCAGAGGAGGGGAGGTGCTGGAGGTGATGAGCAAGCACCGGCAAGGGCTTACACTCATGACAAAATGAGTGCTCTGGGGCCGAGCAGGCCTTTGCTAAATTGTCAGCTCTAGATCACCTTGCAAGTCAATTACAGAGAAATCAACAAATTCTGCAATTCTGCCCCCAAATACTAGTTAAGGAGCCTCCAAACACGCCTAAAGAGAGATGGAACCCGGAGGCTCACAGGCATAAGAGAAAAGGAAGTAAAAATAATTACCTATTTCACTCCCGTCTCATCCTGCCTCTTTCCTACCATCACAATTTACCATCTAGAATATACTTGGTACACCAGCAAAGATGCAAATGGAAATTAAAAAACATCCCAGGTGCAGTTGTTGGCCTATAAAGCTAATGGCTCAACATAAACAAACAATTGTGAAAGGCTGGGGCAAGTGAGGAACCCGACTGAAACCCAGTGTGCC
The DNA here is from genome assembly GCF_009769625.2 of Cygnus olor. Taxonomy (NCBI): domain Eukaryota; kingdom Metazoa; phylum Chordata; class Aves; order Anseriformes; family Anatidae; genus Cygnus; species Cygnus olor. The sequence continues at coordinate 8,560,429 of NC_049182.1, forward strand.
GCTATGAAACACTTGTGATGTTTCATTTATATGTGTGAACTGACCTGTGGTGGTCACTGCTGAGTTTGGGATATGCAGCAAAACATCTCTGCTGGTCGGTGTTGCTCCGAGGTGGCAACCACATCCTTCTATGCTTGTCTGCCAACCAACTGACGCTGTTCCGAGACAGCTGAATTCTTTGCATTCAAATAGGGCTAACCAAATTAGACATTTTCCTTTTAATAGGATTTTTAAAAAAATATTGTGTTATTAGATTCATTTTTCCTAAAACAGAAATATTATAATTTCCCCAACACAAGGCAGAGGTAAAATAAACACGTTAAAAACTGCAAGATGATCAGAAAATAGAGTAGAAGATATAAAGATACCACCAATAACCATAAATGACCACAGAGGTTTAAAATCATGCATTTATGTCTGTTTATGTCTTAATTTTCTATGCATCATTGGCAGCCTATAGGAAAAATCATATCTCAGCTCTGAAGTTATCAATAAAATACCTTCAGAGTGACATGGTATCACCCATTTTCTTGTGTAAAAAAAAAAATAATAATAACTTCCATGCAATTCAAAACAAAACCCAAACCTCACAATAATGGATTACATTATTGTTTGGAAACTATTTGTTTCTAGTGGGTTTCATGAAAACTGTCATCATTATAAAAAATTGCCACCAATGTGTATCATATTAATATGCCTTAAAGTCCAATACTGACACAAACAGTACCATCAGGTGATAAAAACAAAGATACTGCAAGTGTGACATGAAAAAGAATATCTGAATGTTAAAATCTAATTTAGCAATTTGCAAATTGCTGGTCTAAAAGGAGGAGTTTGACATTAATCTTGCTGGAAGTGGCATACTTATCAGTAACTGATTTGTAGCTTTCCAGGCAGTAAACAATATATATAAATATATTCCTGGGTCCATCAGCAGTATGCAAGAATGCGCTTAAACGGACAAACTCACTAAGGCCCCGAGTGAGCAAAGTATTAAGCACCTGGCTGCCAGAGTTAATTAGTCTGTGCAGATCAATGCACTAATGCTGCTGCTCCTGCTCCAAACCAGCTCTGTCATAACCAGCCAGGGCATCTCTGCTTGCTGCTCTCCTGTGCTGCAGCTATGTAACTCAAGAGGGAAGCTTTCTCTTCCTCCCCCGTGACTCGCATGCATGCCAAGCCCATCATCTGGGTATCTGACCACTTGCTGTAAGGACACCTCAGCTCACCAAGGAGGACGCAGGGACAGAGACAGGAAGGAATGGCTTCCCGTGCTGCCTCCCAGCTTTGCACACTTTAAAAGGAGCTACCTCTTTTTTGGCCCAAAATGCAACTTGCTACAGTGCAAAGCAGCCACCAAGGCTATCAGAAACTGGCTCTAAGCACTGAAGAAATTGCAAAAATGTGAAAAATGTGTTCTGTTCAATGCATTGGACTTCTGAACAAAACTCTTTGGCTTTGTACTGAAAAGACAGTGTTGACACACTTATATCACCGGGCTGGCAGTGCCTATCCTTGCAGAGCCTGGGGACGGCTGGGGGATGTGGACCACACCTTCGATGCCTCTCCAGAAAGGAGAAGCCCACCAGTGGAGTTTATTACTTCATTGCTATTGAATTTTCCGTCCTGTGTGGTCTCTAAGCGAGCACATGACACACGTTCAGTGGCAAAGATAATTATCCAAAATGAATCTAAGTGTAGGTGATTGATTAAAAATGGACACTGAAAATGTACAGTGTCAAATTAAACCCTAATATGCTAGCATAATTGATAGTCTTAAAAAATTAAAGATTTGTGTTTTTTTTTTTTTTTTTAATTTTACTTAAAACAGGTCTAACAGTCTTCTCTTAATGGAAGCCACAGAAAAATGTTATGCGTATGCGCGTGTGTGTACAAGTGGTCATGTGGCCAAAAATGTGTTATCTGCATCTCCTAGCATATAATTCCAATAACACAAAATAACACAATAATATCCTACATATGCATGTGTACAGTGGCTCAGAAAGAGGACAATCCTTCCTCTGACCTGTACTGTAGCAAGAGGTAGATTACCAATGGAGCAGATGCATCCTAGCTTGAGATAGATAAAACTGAGAACGACACAGAAATGTTATACTTAGATGTGGACTTGCAAACTGGTAGATGCTTTCTTCCAAGCAGCAAATGAAAATATAATGTCACATTTTTCTGCCAAACTTTGTCACACAAAACAAAAGTGAATGAGCAAGAAAAGAGAGGCAACAAATTCCCACAGGATTCTCCTGCTCAATTCAAGACGACTCAGACCTGTCATTCCCCTTCGTTCCCTTTCCTTCTGCAGTCTGCCCACACCAGCAGCGTGACAGAGAGCCCTTCAAAAACTACTGTTTTGTTAGTTTGTCACAAGTATAAAATAAAATATGTAATGAAACACATGTAAAAGGAAACCAAATATACCATCTCCTGTTCCCCTAGAACAAAACTGGATCAAAAAAAAATCTTTTTCAACATTCAAATATTTAGAAATGAAATTACTGGAAGGGGAGAGATGGGACTAATCCAACTATGTTTTAAGGCTCGTTGTACTGTGACATACCATACTATTCCACAGGCAACATTCATCTTACTTCAGCTAATCGTGTATGATGGACACCAACCCACCAAAGGCTGGTGCAAGTATTGGATGGCAGAACTCAGTTTCAAGTACTCTCAAAAAATTATTGAAGTTTGACTTTTATTACATATAACTGTTAAGCATACAAAACATTATTTATTATTGGTTAGGCTCTTCAATCCCACTGGATTAAAGAACACATTACATGATTGGGTCAGATTTTTTTTTTAAGCAGTAAAACCTTAGTATTTCAATCAGATTATGACTGTGGTGCCTCTAAATTTCAGGGCATTACCCCAGTGTAGATATAGCAGTCAAGATGTTGATGTAATTTTCAATAGCAAAAGTGAAATAACCCCTCAGCAATATTTTTTGCCTTATAATCAGAGCTCTTTCCAGATTGTTTGACATCATACATCCCCTGTAATTTACAGCAGTCCTGCATTGGGTCTCCATTTTGGAGTTGAGGAACAAACAGCCATAAAGCCATAAAATTTAGTCACCTCTGCCGACCTACTTAGAAATTCTCAGTAGGCACCAAATGAACTTTTAGGACTCTAAATATAATTGAAGTTCTGACTCTAAGTAACAGAGTCAAAATCATACTGAAAGTCTGAGAGAAAAAAAAAAAAAGGCAAAGAAAAAAAAGTCTTTCTGCAGTTGGAGGACAAGATACTTATGGATCTGTTATGGATCTTATGGAGCTGTTATGGATCTACAGTTTGCAGTGCCTGGTAGGTGGTCAGTAGTAACTTCAGCCAATACAGAGATCCTGTTATTATTCAGGTTTTAGCTGGCTAACGACATGAACAATCACAAGGGACAAGATTCAAAGTTCTGTTACTCTGTGCTTGCTGGACAATGTTAAAAGAGTCACCTACTAGGAACAATTTTTCAGTAGCAAACTGCATAGGAAAGGAGCTGTGAATCAAGGATTTCCTTCCATTCCAAAGCAAATCAAGTGTTCTAACTACACCTTAAGCCAATGAGTACAGATGAGTATCCACCCAACATTGTATTAGTGTCTTCAAGTAGAATTTATCTTATTTGAGGTTTTTAAGTGTATTTACACTCTTAATTTGAAATCTTTGGAGACATGTAACAGCCCAGAAAAATGACATTTAGACACCATCACTAATTTCATGTTAAAATAGCAGGATCTATGACAGAAAATCAGTATTCTTCAATCTGCAGTGTACAAACTCTCAAGATCCCAGATATTCTGCAAGCGCTTCTTGGTGGTCCATGAAAGGGAATCAAGAGAGATATTAGTCTATTGTCAGCAAGCTTAAGTCTACTGAACAATTAATTGCTCGAGGGTTTGAATTTCCACTGGAAAATATTTAGGTGTCCACAACTCTGAAAAATGTTGAAAAGACACTGCAATAAATGGTTTGTTAGCACAAGCTCTCCTCCCGCTGGAAGCTTTGCTACATACATTGAGGCACCAGTTTGGAAGGCTGTGGATATTTTCTGCTGAACGGGGCCCTTGGAGAGGAAATATTTGATTTACTTCAGAGTTCTCATTTCCTTGAATTGCAAATAAAGTGTAATTTGATTAAATGTAAATGAATCCTACAATACTTTTGGTGGCTTGTCTGAAACAATTGATTGTAATGGGCATCCATCATTTGGCTTGATTTTAATTCAGAGACAAAAACGGCAAGATGAGAAAACTAAAGCAAGTGCCACTAACATTCTAGAGCTGGAGCAGTTGAGATTTCTGGTGCTGGACTGTCATTTCCATTGTTCTCAGAGAGCAAGCAATATAGTGGAGGGAAATACAACAGCAAAAAGAAAAGAATGATGTGAAATACATACCTAGAAATAGAGGAAAATTAAGCTTTTTGACAACGAATTCTGTTAGATTAGCTTAAAGAGCACGAATTGTTAAATGTATTGTAACACAAATATTCTAAAATGAATAAGTAAAGAAGATAAATATTGTTCTGTGTTTCTCAGTTATAATAAAAGCTTCCTTTTTTATTTTTAATAGATAACCCAATTTCTTTTTTTTCACCAATATAATTTCCAAGTGTACAATACTGGTTTCAGCAGTTCTTGTGGCCTGAAATAATAAAAGAGAAGTGAAATTTTTTCTAATGACACAGGCTTGATAATCTTTTGGTATCACTCTCTTCAAATGTGGAACTACTTCAACCACAGAGATAATTATAGATGACCAGATTGTAACTGCTTTATTGCTCCTTTTTCCTCATAAATTTTTATTTTGGAAAGTCAAGTGAAAAACATGGTTTCAATTTCCAACAAATTGCACACAATTTGTTTTTAACAAGAAAATAGAAAGAGATGGTATGGTCTTTGAAATAAATTACAGAGACGAGTTTGTTTCTTTGTTTTTCAGCATCATCAGGATAACAAAATACGAAATGCTGAAAAGATGACTGTGAAAAAAAGGCAACTGTACTAAGAAAAGCAACACGTAATTCTTTATCTAAATATCCTCTGAGCAATTTAACAAGGTAATGCAATTGCTCTAGCCTTTATCCCTCTGTTTTACCAGACTGGAGCTTAAAAGAAATCAAGCTGCATACACGTGTTACAGTAAATCTTCTAATAAGAAAATGCTGTGTACATAACTATCTTGCTCTCTCAGAAGGTACCAGCAATTGCCAAAGTGCTGTGCAAAGCATCCCTATTCAGACCATATTAAAAAAGCCTGGATAAATACTTACATGGAACTAACAAAACAAGGGGAAAAATCTAAGCCAACAGAAGACAGCCAATATTTATTTTGCCCAAGAGGTATGTAGAACTTGAATTAGTGCGTGGTTTTACCTACTTTACCCATACCTATAATTACAATACATATATTAGGATCCTAAATCAAATTAAAGGCTACCCAGCTTTCCTTCAGCAACAATGTTCCAACAGAGGTTTTAGAGGAGCTGGAAGATGCCCTGGAGCAGGTAACAGCAGCATAAAGCAGACATTCAGAGGGAATCCTGCCAGTGCTGCCAGCACAGGAGCAAGCAGGCTGAGATCAGGACATACAGGGAGACAACCCAGGCCCAACCAAGCCCATCAGCCAGCAAGGCTATGAAATGGGTCAGTGGAGATCAAAATACAAGATGGAAAGTCCGGCAAACATTTGAAGTCAGGCAGTCAAGACTAGTTGTAAGGACTCTCGGTACTGCAATTCTTAGTATAATCCCTAGGAATTTTGCAAAGCTTGACATTTAAATTCCTAATTTAATAGGGCTCTTAAGTGACCTAAGGAGTTTCCTCAACTTTCACTGTGTTATTTAGCTGCTTCTATGTTAACATGTTTTTGAAACTTAAAGGATAATAATTGATTGATATTGGTTTTAACCATAATAACACTGAAAATCACTCAATGATGTACACAAGTATGAAGACTATCAGTTTTCTTTATAATGTTGAAAAGTGTGCAGAACTTTTGAAAAGAAGTAGTAAATAAACAAAATAGACCTATTAAGGAATTTTAGTGCAAAAAAATTTTTGTTCTGAAAGAATGTGTGAAAAAAAATCAATTTTCCTTGAGAAAAAAAAAATAGTGCTTTGGAAAAAAAAAAAAGAAAGAAAAAGAAACAACCGTCCATAAAAATTCAATTTAACAAATTTGAGAAATCTAGAGGGATAAAAGTTATTAGAGAATTACTGCAGAAATCTGAGAAAATAACTGTGATGAATTTCATGCAGCTTTACACTTTATTACAGAAATCCCTAGGAAATTTTTTCATTAGAAAACTTCCACTGGACAATAACAGCGCAAATCTCAAACTGTTTTCTAAAAAAATATGTGTGCAGCCACAAAACTGCATAACTGCTCTATTGACACCCTGTGTCATATTCATTTCCTGTGTTAGCCATAATATGCAGTTTTTGTCTGTCCTACAGCTGTAATCAGTAAAGAGAGAAAAAAATAACCACACAAGTATTGCCTTGGTTTAAATGGATGCTACACTGCAAACACCTTGACCCTCAAAAAAATAATTCTTTCAGTGGGTAGAAACATGTGGTCCTACTTCTTTCCAGAGGCTAGCGCTCAGCAAGAGCATGTCTTCAGATTGCAATTGTCCCTTCCTGACTGCAAATGCAAAGAGTTTAAGAGAAGAGGGTTTTCTTCACCCCGCATGTCCCCGCAGAGCCAGAACGCACACCTCAGTCATTTATCATCATGCCATCACAACCTGCCAGCTTGACAATGATTTTTCCCCCGGGGTTTCTAGACTAGAAATGTTATTTAGGTTACAAAAACAATTGCATGTTTTCTCCTTCCTGAGCCAGCACAGACCTGCAAGCATGCAAATGAAAGGACTGAAAGCCTCCCAGGGCTGCAGCCACTGCTCACTCCTCAGCACTCTCACTCCCTGCCCAGGGAAGTACACGCTGATGGAGAAAGAAGTTGTGCCCAAGTGAGTGGTGTGTGGTGAGATGCTATGACCACCGTAACCTGTGCTCGCTTTGGTATCAATGGTTCAACAGTCTTACTGCATGATCTTACATAAAGCAATTTCCTTCAGCCTCCAAATCAGCCATAAATTATTTTCCTCCTTCCATATTTCCTCACTTCCCCCCATTCCTTGATCAGAACTGTCCATTTCACTCTTCCACCTCCTCATGAATTAAAGGGAAAAAAGGACAAAACTTGCAAACCCAAGCACATTTGTCTTCAGAAGTGATAGAATGTTGCCCCGTTCCAGAAGTGAACTATTTTTTTACTTTGCACAATTTCTTATTATTTTACATAGGTAAATATTATCTGTGCTCATTATAAAATTCTTGCTGCTAATTTATTTTTGCCAAACAATCAAGTGTAATAGCTTTGCAGATATCAGCAGATAAACAGAAATGCAACGCTGCATGATGGAGTTTAATGCTGTGGAAATGTTGGGGCATTTATTCTAAAATTCCACTGGCCTTTGCTAACTTTTTTTGAATGTTTGTTTATTGCCACAGTAAGGAAGCACTACAATATGATTAGGAACTTTTATACATAGATCCTGAAAATCAATATTTAAGGAAAGTGGATATTTCCTCAATTACATCATTTCTGATTACATGCTATCAAAAAAGACAGCGCAGAGGTCCCAATTATACAGAGCATAGGAAATAAATGTGATGTAGAAAACAGATCAAGAGCCACGCTACAGGATTGTTGTAAGATAAGAGAAACATGGTAGGACAATGTCTGCACATTGTTACAGCAGGATACTGTGACATTAAGATGTTATAGGTTTGTGGTTATTTGGGGGGGTTCCTCTCTTTCCCTGCTGGCAATCCTGGTTCTGTGGGACTTGTGTAAGAAGGCGATAGTGTCTGTGAAATAATGAGCAGGGGAATGCAGTCTGTTCTTCCACTGCAATGTTAGGTGCGATGTTGCACACTAAAGGACCAGATCAATACTTCCAGCAGCAAGCCGTTCAATACCCCTGAATTATTGCTTCATTTTTCTTCTTATTATAGATGAGTTGTGTTATTATTTTCCCCAAATCGATATTTTACAACCTTTTTTATCCGTTTCTCCATAAATTTTGTGATTACTTTAAACTGGGAATTCCGGTACACTAAATAAGATGCAGTATCTGAGAGGTAGTGAATGTACCAACACGATTTTTTACTCAAGACACTGCTTAAAGGCAGATCCTAATCAATAGCTAAGTAGGAAAATTTTTACGTAAGAAAGTTCGAAGCAGCGCCACTCTTACAAAACGAAAAATTCACGTTCCTAGAAAATATTAGCTACAAAAGTACACTATTTTAGAAATAGGGTGGAAAGAGAGGTCTGATGGGAACATTGCGTGGGAAATTTAATTCCAAACAAACATGCTTTTTACTTTCCCTCAGCTAAAGGGCAACCATAATTCACTAAAATTGTTTCTTACAAAGCAGATAATCCTGTGCACCTTAGAGTGATTTAATTAGCTTCCGTAGCTGTCTCCTGCTAAGTGTTTAAAGCATCTGCAAATCAAATCATGTTAACTCATCTGCTGCACCACTTTCTTTGTTCTATGCATAGGACCTTCCTAATAGCATTAATAGAAGCATGAGTTTCCCTGGAGAGGGGAGTAGCAAAGTGAGTTAATTACATAGTTATTGTAAAATTGTGTACATTAGTCCATAGAACATGCAGGCTAAGTATTACGGTGCTGCACAGAAAGTAATGATAATTTTGGGTGATCCCAAGGACCGCAATTTTGTAATACAAAAGGATAATGCAGATTCCCACTGAAGTTGGAGGAATTCTGCTCAACTCCAGTGCTCAGTGTGCCTGGCCAGCCACTCACAGACTGTAGCGCAGGATTCTGGCTGTTCCCTATGTAACAGCTGCAATTTCTACACTCACATTTACTGCAGAATTATAAGACAGAACAGTGGGAGGTAGAGTAATCTTCATTCAATGTTTTATAACACTTTAAAAATTTTAAAAGGGAAAAAACATCTCTGGGATTTTACGCTGTAAATTGTGTTGATTTCTGCTCATATCTATATGGTCTAATTAGGCATACCATCTCAGACATCCGAAAAAGCAGGTCCAGTAGCTCCTTTGGACATGGGCGTCAGTACTCCACTGTGACAAATAATTCATAACAAATCATTCCTACTCAGTAACTGTCCAGAGACATTTTTCTCCAGTGAACTAGTTAGCTGTATTTGTCAAATAGTTTTTCTGATTAACCTTACCCTTATGGATAGAGCTTTGAAGAGTTGATTGTTACACATTTCCAATTTAAATTATCCATTTATAGCCTATGTTCAGAGAGGGCATTACCTCACCTGTGTGTTTGTTGGTTTTGTGTCATAAATATTTTGTTTCCTAATAACCGACAGTAAGTTTTACATCCCTTTTTTCCAGACATACACAAAGTTCACTTTCCATAATACACTCTGTTTTTCTTAAAACGAACTGCCTCAGCTAACTCACTTGTTCAAAGACTCACAGGGAGCAAAACACTACAGGGAAACTAGAGGAAAATCATTGCCAAAAACCAAATGAACATTCACAGTCCTCAAAAATACCCCTATTTCCCAGCTCTAATCAGCATGAACATCTGTGGAAAAAAAAAAGTCTGAAGGGGGAAATTGGAGAGGGGAGGGGGTAATTTCCATCCTTTCCCTTAGGCCCCAATTTAAAGCAGGTTCATTTGTCTGTTTAACAGAACTTGCGAGCAATGCAAGGATGAACAGTTTTGGTAAAGAAACCATGTGCAGACTGGCCTTGTTTTGGAGAAATCTGAACTAAATTTTTTATTCCAGAATAAAAGATACTTAGTGCAGGTTCTTGTTTCTGTCCCTGACCTGCCAGACTTGTACCTGGCCCTGAGAGCCCCTCTATCAATAACAGCCTGAACTGACAAAACTACCAAGGGAAAATACAACCTAAGGTAAATAGGCGACGCATGTTTCACTCTCTTCCTTTTAAATAAATGGCATGCACATTTCAATGCAAGATTTAAGGGAACCAAAACTACAGCAAAATTAAAAACAGGCAGAGAAAATATTACTGTTTTTCAATATGAGGGCTACTTGAAGACTTATTTTTAGGAACAGCAATGTAACTGTTATTTCTAGTAGCTGTGCACAACATGCCTGTGAACTTTGGGGAGAATTTTTTTTTGGAGTGGCAAAACTAGTCAAAGATCTACCTTTCAAAAAAAATATTTCCCTTGCAGAAGTGACCTTTCAACATGTATTCATGCTTATTTCTAACAGTGAAAACTTGCCTTTCATTTTTACAAATACAAGCTTGCTGCTAGGACTGCCTGAGCATAAAAATTATATGTTTTTATTTGATGATTTTTAGCCCTCTATAGAAAGCGCCCCACAGAAAGCGAGGAATGGGATATAATCAAGGGGGGAGTGGAGAATAAGCACATGTATTTCAGAAACTACCATGGGATTATAATACTTGGGGCAGCAGTCACATTCCTACACAGCACCTAGCACATGGGATCATGGAGGGAGCAAATCTTCTCACCCAGCTTTAGACATCCAAGTGAATGTTTGAGCACTTGTTTAGTGCCCATCTACAGTCTGACAGCAGAGAGGAGTTTCCTGATAGAGATTCGCCCAGTGCTAAGATGGTGTCTGAGACAGTCAGGGGTTTGTCCCCCAGAGCTCCCAAGAGAGGGTCACTAAACCTCACTAGATTTCTAACTCTATGCAGATGATATAAAAGAGGACCTCACCACATTGAAAATGGACAAAGATCACCACAGAATATGTCACAGTCTTAAAAAGTGACAGCAAATTGCACAATTGTTAATAGACATCACAGGTTTTCCTCTGCAATTTTCACTGATTCAAAATTGAGAGGTTGATGCCACTTTCTGTTTTAACGAACATGTATTTTCACTAGACAACTGTTACAACATCTTAATTTCCATGTGCATTTTGTTCCACGAGGACTCAGAAAATACCATTACTTGTTGGTTTTGTGGGTTTTCTCTCTGCTTTTTTTTAATTAACCCTCTGTCTGCTGGGAATGGGGTTTCCTCTTGTTAACCACCAATGCTAACACCTGGTGCTACGCAAGAGCAGTTCAAGTCCGCCACTCAATGCAAAATGTTAACCACAATTTATGCCAACAGGAAAAAGGTGAAAAATTACATTTGGGAGGGAGGGGAGAGGAGGGAAAGCAGAGAAGATACTGAAAGATGAGGTAACAGTCAGTATGGCCATGCAAATACCTTAGTGCAAACTATGCTGTAGCTCTATGAGGGTAACTGTCCAAATCCAGGCTCTTTAATGCAATACCTAACAGATGTTTCACACTTACTTCCTTGAGGTATAAACTGCTATGAACTGTCTTATACTTAGTAGTAAGTACGAAACAAGTTCATTCAGAATACCTGATGCGCTGCAAAACCACAGTCCAATTTACATCATGCTACCATGTTTGTGCAGTAAGACACTAAATAACTTCTGTCCTACCTTGTGGAATAAAAGATCTGCATATACTTGGTTGGCAGGACAAAGTATTGATGGTTTTATACTTCTGTAGTAACTGCAGAGCTCAGAGCAGACCAATAGCAAAAACCCTTTCAGTGAAGGTTATACAGTTATACTTTTACCTCAAACAATGGAACTTGAGATTTTTTGAAGGGGAAACGGATGGAAGAATTAAAAAAAAAAAAAAAAAAAAAAAAAAAGAAATGCAATAGGGAAGACAGTACTAACCCCGCCATGTTCGTCTTTAGCATGAGCAGTAACTGGGTGATGATAGAGGTCTGCCAGAAGGTTCTAAGGAAGTTTGTTAAGATTGTTGAAACTTCTGTGCAGTTTGAATCTTTAACAAAATTCTATTTTATGTAAGACATTAGTCAACCATTATCATGAAATAAACGTAAACTATTTCCAAATGTATCAGATCATTTAAAACACCATGGTTACAATTCCCTTCCTTTCTGAGTTGTGTTTTTTTTTTTCTCTCTATCTCTCTGTTGGCTCCTGTGGTGTCAGCAATACAACATCTCTCCAGCTACCAGTGCCTACAAGGGCATGTCTGCACTGTAAACTGCAATGTTACACACAGAAGTATTCAAACTGACTTTAAGTAAAGTAAAAATGGACATTACAACCTATACCAGGAGGGAACTCTGCAGTATTTCCGACAGGGCTGAGAAGCTGCCAGGATTGAGCCTAGTCATTCTGGGACAAAACTGTTTCAGCATCTCTATCCAGACACCACGGCAGACCACATCACTTATACACTTGATATCTTCATAACTAAGCAGAAGAGCCTGTGTGAGTTCTTGCAAGATAGCAGAAAAGTACAAAGAACTTCACACTCCATGCAATAAATTGGTCTTGCATCCACTGAGATGAAAGGCTGCAAGTACAAGATTTTCCTTTTATCTGTATATTAACAAAAAAGCCAGAATCTGTAGACATGGGCTGTATTGGGGCACATCTACTCTGCAGTCACTGCTGTCAGCAAGATTTAACCAGGCTAGATAAGCATTACTGGCTGGGTAGGGATGCTAGTACAAAGCTCAAAGCAAGCAAGGCTGCCCAATTCCTGCCTCTGGGGAACAACAGTTCCACGCCACACTGCCACAGTCAGCTGTACAGCGTTCACCAGTGTAAGAAAATGCCTAAGCAAAACGAACCCCCACTAACAAGCACGTCAAAGGATTAAGCACAGTTTAAAGGGGGCTGTTTCACAGGCAGCGCTGTGCAAGAGTGTGCCGCAGGTGGTTGTGCACTAAATTCACATCCTGACGTCCTCCCCAGAGCCAGCATGCTGTGCGCTCAGGCACCTCTGACAACCTGGCCCACAGTTTAGCCATTTCTCAACAACACACAATAAATCCTGCACACGGTTCCAGGCAGAAATCAAAAGCTGCTGCACCCCATGAGAAGCACAGGAAGGATGAGATAGGTAAATATATACCCACAAGATTGCCAGAATTCCCAGCTAACAGTCTGTGAAACATTTCATTGGCAACGAGTAGCTGAGGACCTGGCTTTTTGGTCCACCAAAAGATAGTGCCTTGTCCCCCTTTCCAGGGCACAGGATCAAAACACATTAAAGTAACTAGAGTAGCCACTGTTGCTATTATTAGCTACCCATTTCTGTGGCATTTGTCTAATCTGAATATCCATACATTAAGAAACAAGACAGTGAAGCCGCCTGTAGAAAAAGAACACAATTGAGGCTTTTTAGAAATTCATCTCAGCTCTCTGTTTTATTGGCCATTTTTTTAAAAGAGGGAATAATATCTTATCAACTGACATGAGCTAAAAGGAGAATAAAAAAAGATTAACAATTTTAGCATGGAATAAGAGAGTTTTGAAGCAAAGGCATGAAAATTTAAAGGTTTTGGTGTGGGGATAAAGAAAAGAATTTACAAGGCTTATTTTTGAGAAGCCAGAGGGTTAATTTATCATGGAATAAGTCTGGAACTTGAAAAGCAAAACATGGTTTATTGGCTTTGAAGGTCAGATAACTACGTTATATCATATTCAATAGGTTAAGGTTCCAAGGGTCTACAGGGTTGCATGACAATTGCAGGAATCCTTATAAAGTCTAGTTTATACCTTTATCGTTAATAGCTTTCTAATCCTTTACCACAAATTTATAGTTTAGAAATGGCAACACATCTTAAAGATTAAAGGTATGTGACAAACAGTTCATGTCCTTTAATAATCAAATCACATAGCTTAGATTGGGGGCTTATCAGGCTTTTTCCTACTCTATGGTTTCATAGGTAGAGAATACTTTATATCCCTATTACATGAATGATGAATGGGACCATTGGTTATGGGCTGTTATTTGCTTGGCTGTAGTCAATATGTTTTCTTTGGACAGGGACTTCAGTGATTTATTTCTCTTTTGGCCTTATCACTTATTAACTCAGGGCAGACAGAAAAAGCCAAGGTTGTGAATAAGGACTAGTGCCCATTTAGACTTCTAATATCAGAGAAAATATTCTTTTTAATGATCCAGCTACCCTTTGGTCTGTAGACTCTGATTGCACTTCCCTCTAACTAGAAAATAAAGGTCATATTTCTTGGAAAGTGTATACATAAAATATGCAAAATAATATGTTTCCTTCACAGCCAGCTTTATTCTGACGGTTGCTGTAATTGCTTCCATTTTGCAGCTGTCCTACAGGTACACTGCACACTTTTAGTGATTGTTTCTTGCAGTGTGTTATGGTGCTGCCAGTGTTTACGAAATACTAAAGATATAAAGGTTCTGTGTTCCTATTAGCATACAAAAGGGATTTTCCAGTCTACCTCTGCCACCTCCTCACTGTCTGATAACACCCTTTTCCCCGCAATCAATTCTGATTCCTCCCAGCTTCCATTCCTGAATTTCTGCAAACCAAACCAACAAACCTTCCTAATAATATTCCTAATATTCAACCCTGATAACTATCCACACTTTACTGTGCAAGTCCTAACAAACACCAAAACAACCACCTTCGTAGCGACATCCAACCCCACCACTAAATAACAAGGATTCCTATATTATTTCATATAGGATAGCTTGCTCCAAGACAGCTGCAACCATTTATTAGCTTATCCGCACAAAAAATTTCCAGAGAGTCCAGGCAGGCAAGGTATTAACATTGACTCAGCAGAGTAGCTAAGTTAATGGACTGGATCTCAGAAAGGGCCAGGTTTAAGCTTAAACTCAAATAGATTTCCTGAAGGAAACTTCCTTTTTCCAGGGCAGGTAACGCCCAAGAGCAGACCACTGGTGTGAGTGCACCAATCCCTCACCTGTTTTCCCATCTGTATTTTACCTGCATGATGCTATGAGGAAAGACAAGACACCAGCTCTTATTTTAAACATCATACATTGATTTGAATTGAGGGATTTTATTCTGTTCTTCTGTAGTACTTGGCGGCTGACTAACTTTGAGCTGCCCGAAAGTTTTCATTCTGCCACACCTATAAATATTTACTAGTGAAAGGCAGATAAAAACTGCTGTTAAGACCAAATGGCATTCATTTGCTAGATAGCAGATCTCAAAGCTGGTCACTCTTTTGGAGAAGTGATGTGTTCAATATTTCTTTTCAGATTAATGATCATCATATATTTGAGGGTGAAGCATTTTATAAACACACCAAGATAAAACACAAGAGCATCTGAGATGCTGTCTTTATTTTATTTTATTTTATTTTATTTTTATTGTTCTGTTGATGGTGTCCTTCTCTCCTCATTTATACTAATCAGCTATTTCAGTGTTCATGTTTTAATAATAAACACACATGAATAAGCCATTGTAAAACTAATGAGCTTGTGTAATACTGATGTTGAGAATAACTGTCACTAGGTTTTAACATTTCTCAGGAACTAGCAGATATACAGCTATGGCCAAGGTTAGCTGGTATAAGGGTCAAGCTCTAGCCCAGAGGGATCAAGCAAGGCTCCAGAGGGGCTACAGGAATCTCTTGACAGCCAGTCTGTCTCTTATCACTTTTTTTTTTCCTTTGGTTCTACAAACTCCAGAACTCTCCATTCTGAAATCTGATTGCTTAATTGATTATGTATCTTTTCAAGCTTGCACAGTCATTGTTGCCTTCTTGAAAGCAGAAATTATTCTTTGCAAAGGGATCGCTGAAATTTACCAGGCTGGAAACTTTAGGGATAAGTGGTTCCAATTCTGAGCAGAGCTGTGAAGAAGACTTACATCTCTGCTTCTACAGCCACAGAATGAAAATTCAAATGGTGATGAGTAGTTTTTAGTCTCTTACTTTTGGAGGTATTTGACTTAAGAAACGAGAAGGGAACGATTCTCATTAACAATTAACCCTACACTTCTGTAAATTAAATCCTTTAAAGAGATAAAAGTAAACTTGAAGCTACCTAAAAATGAGGATCTTGAAAATGTCACTCAAACCATCTGTGATCTGCAAGGCTCTTCCTGTTTGTACACAGATGCAACTGTTTTTGGAAGTAAGTAAAGGGTGAAATGAGGATTGAGCAGGGATTTTTCCACATGAGGCTGTTTCTTCTTTGTAGCAACTAGGGGAATGACAAGTTCTCTGAGAAGCCCTATGACATTTCAGAGAAAGATGCAGTTTCCCAGAAATTCTGCAAAGACCCTGACCTTCACAATGCTAGCATTTCTACACCACTCTATACACAATGGTCCAAAAGTATAATGCAAACATGACCAGCCTTCCCAGTGCTCCACTCTGACCTACTCTGCCTTCATCACAATTACTGCAGTTGGACTAAATGATCGTCCCTTCCTACTGAACTATTCTGTTCTGTTCTGGAGGATCAGCACTCAGCATCTGGTTTAATCACACTGCACAGCAAGCCCTGTTTGACAGAGACCATGCTGATCCTACATCCCCCTGATCAGAGTCATACCATATCCCAGAGTTTATAAGAAACCTCAAAGGAACTGCAGGGAGACTTGCCTGCCTCTCTGGACACGTTGTCAGCACACAAATGGTTTTGTCCACAGCCTCCCTGCAAGACTAATATACAAAGGAAAACAGTCCCTAAATTCCAACTGGTATTCAAGCACATAACCAATTTTATAAAATAATAATAATAATAATAATAATAATAATAATAATAATAATAATAATAATAATAATAATAAAAGTCAGTATTTGTGGGTAGTACACAGACAAGAATCTGAATTAATCCCATGTTCATAACTTAGTGACAAAGTTATGAACTTCTGTCTGCTATGTAATCCTCTGCTCTGGTTTTGGAACCAAAGCACAAAACCTTACATGGAGCAGGTGGTAGAAGCATAATGCATTTTTTGGACATTCCATATGTCCTTTCCAATACATGGTGAGATAATGCTCCTTTCACATACACACTTACAGTTCCACTCAAATCTCATGGTCTAGTACCACCATTCATAGTAAAATTCATCTGTGAAAATCATGCTGTCCGTAATGCATTTTTTTATTTAATTTGTGCTTTTAAATAAAACAAACAAACAAACAAGCAATGATAGAAAAAAAAAAAAAAAGCAAAAAAAAAAAGCTCAAAGGCCTGACTAGGTATCACAAATTTGTGCCAATTCTCATCCCTTATTTAATTCAACCATATATGCCCTGAGTCACCTTGGCAAACCACATATGGATTTGTATACATAATGGCTTCTTAGTTTCACTTGCTTTCCCTGCTTCTAAAATACTGGTAGTGACACATACCTGATTCATAAGTTGTGATGTGAAGCTGAATTTGTTCAGTGCTCTTCAGTACCTGAAGAGATTTACAGATGAAGGGTACCACAGGAAAACACTGACCAGCATGATGCTTCGCTGGTTTGGGTACTTCTGTCTGCAGTATGAACTTTCAATACAATTCCAATGTGAACATACATATAAGATGTGTTCATACTTTTATATTTCTAGTAACATTCTCTAAGGAATGTCAAAGATCAAAATTTAAGAAATAATTGCTCTGTAAGTGCATGCTATTAGCTTGCTTTGCAGATGGGAAATAAAAAAGCTATGCTTCCTTGTAAGCACAGGGTTGACACTGGTTTATTTCTTTCAAAAAAATACTTGAAAAAGCCAGGATTTCTCTGTATATATGTGACCTTGATTCCTAGATGGCACATGGACTACTTAGAGATCATGTTACTAAGTTATTTGCAGTTAAAGGGGAAAAAAAGGCTAAAATTAATGGGTCACTGGGTATTTTCTTCTGAGAACTTAAGTACTTAACAGTAAGAAAAAAACAGTTTACAGCCAGGTGGCTTGAGGGGATATTTTGTTGAACACTGATTAAAAATAATTTCTTCTAAATGAGACCTGACCACAAAATGGGACCATTAACGAGCAGGGACATTCTCACCAGAAAGGAAACTACGCTTGATCAACTCCTGCACCGCCCACAAACCCCAGGTCCTTTTCTCTCTCTTTCTCTCACACACTCTCTCTCTTTTTTTTTTCTCTTTTGTCTTTTCCCTTTTTTTTCTTTCCCATTTTCTTGTTCCTAATAGCAGGGTAAATAAGCAGCAAGTGATGCTGAAATGTTTTCGGCCAAAAACAGAGGCCAAACTCCTCTGAGAAAACATTTGGCCTCTGTGGTTTTGTAATATGTTCCAGAACACTGAGTTCACTGAAGAACATTGTGAAAAACTCCCATCGGCTGGAGTGATGCTGGGGAATGTTACTGTATCCCAACTTCCAATTGGTCCATTTCCTGCAGGCCTTGTTAAAAAAAAAAAAAGGAAAGAAAAAGAAAAAAGAAAAAAATAGTGCTATGTGGGAGTTAAAACAAGTTCTCATGGGAAAAATGAATGGCAAGAAATTCTAGCTTTAAAAGAAACAGCTAATCTGCTAGTTTGATTGTTCTTCAAAACTTACAATGAACCAATAATCCTAATTAAAAACACTTGGCCTAGTTCTCTAAAGCATCATAGCTTTTCTATGCTTCGTTTGTACACACCATAGACTATTAGTTTTTTTCTAGTGCTCACTAACAAAGTGCTGACTTTGTTGGGATGGCTGAGCTAATTTCGTGAACTCAGTGTGAAACCTTAGCTAAACAAAATTGTGGTAATTTTCCTTAATTTGTAAAAGTGATTGGAGTGCAAACAAAATTTTCCTCTTGGGTCAATCCTATAATTTTCAATTAACTAAAACTAATCGGCAGGCATGTACTGAACCTGCATTTTGTTTAAAGGGCTGGAAGGCACTTCTGAAGGTCAGGATGCATTAATTGTTTTTACTTTACTTTTATTTAGTCCTTAAAAAAAGACACATTTAAGTTCAGGCTGCCTGTGAAAGAACTGCAAAAAATGCAAATTGTATGAGGTATAATTTCAGTCACAATAGCATTTCTATATCTACCATAGCTCCATAAAAGCTGCATAAGTAAGAGAATTGTCCATGGACTGGATCACCTTTGATTTTATCATTGTTGTTTAGTACTTCATAACTTTCATTTATTAAATAAAAAATAATGTGTTTTAAACACTAACCTGAAAATGCATAGATGGAAACACTTTCCCTACTGGGACAACTTATTTCCACATTCAACCTTTTTCCTAGAAAAGCTATTTAATAGTGATCTGAAAAGAAAATCAAAATGGGTCCAAGTCATTTTTACATTTAAATTGCATAAAGAAGGCCCCATAAATATCTTTGCAAAGTTGAGGGGAGTCAGCTTTCCTCCCTGTCTTCTTTGCAAGCATACTTGCTGTTTCACCAGCCCAAGTGGCTCAACAACAAGCAGAAGGACAGCACAACTTATTGTACGAAGTCCAGAAGGGAAAGGATTCACAGTCAAACCGTCTAGAGCTCTGGCTGATACTTTCATGCGGTATACACTGCCAGTTTGCACCAGCTGGCAATTTGACCCTTTGCATTTTCTTGTTCTTTTGTTCCACCACATTCAAATCCTAAATAACTTTTTGGTATGGTGCATTATTGTTCACTACATGAATTTCCCACACATTGTTAAAATCATAATGCTTACATTAAATACACACACTCTCCACCAATGCCTTCTGCTTAGTGAGCAAGGCGATACATGAACACTTTAAGACCCAGCTTAAGGAAACCCAGTGCAAAATCCCAACAAGAGGAGTGGGTATTTGGAAGAAGACAACAAAACTTTATACGACACCTTTATTCAACTTGCTCTGTGTTAAGGAAATCAAATGACAGCTTCTTTACCCAGCTGGAGCACAGAAGTCCATCCTCTGCCTCGAGTCCATGTTTGTACACTCACAGTAGGAGCAGTATATGTGCCCACTGTTAATTCAGTGTGCCCCATAGCCACAGGCACTTATGTTGCATATTATTCTTAAGGTTTTAGGGGCAAACAAGAATGAGGAAAGGCATTGCATTGGATTGTGATGAAGCACAGTTCAGGCAAACAGTTACAGAAGCAGTAGACCTGTCTGCACTATAGGTCAAACAACAAGCACAACCAAACCCAGAACAAGCCGTTAATTCTTGAAGCATGCATAGCTTCCAAGGAATCAACAACACATGTTATTTTAAAAATGGTAGGCTGCTACTTGGTTCATTTCCCATTTCCTTATCACTACTCAGAGTGGTTTAGCATTGACAGTACCTGGAACGTCTTAGCAGTTTTGTTAACAACTCTTCAGGCCAGACCTCTCTACTCAGTGGTCTCAGTGTGGATGCCACCCCAAAACACTGCAAGTCACTATGTCTGCAGCATCAACTGGGGCAAAAGCTACTTGGCCTCCCTGGAAGGCAGAGACAAGTATGTTACAGTGAGATGGGAAGGCAAACAGGCTGCTGCTTTCAACACTTGCCGGGCCATGTCACTGTTACAACACAAGATGCAGATATTTAGCAAGATGCTTCTGGGAAAGTAGGTTCATGATCACACTGGTGTGCCTGGCTCTTGATGCTTGCACGTTTCCTCAGTTCCTTTAGGGATAGGAGCATCTGTTTCTTTCCTTCCTCTACACCCCCAACCCTCAGGTAAAGAGCTGTCCTATAGGGAGGACAAACGAGTAAACACAAATCCCACGTGGGTATGCTTTCAGATTCATCTCTACACAGACCTCCATTTCAGAATCCAACCTTATATTGGTATATTCAATGATGTGATCAGCCAAAATAATAAAACATGGTACAGCTTTTAATGATGAAAGCTGAAGCCCTAGCAAGTGTGATATATTGTCTGCCCTATTTCTTGATGTTATATCTAGCACTAAAGTATCCTTACCTGTGTAAATGAATCTTCCAGGTGTTCCCTTACAAAACTGCTTAGACTTGTAGGACAATGTGACTTCTACAACCCCTGGGATATGTCGGGGAGGCGTCTGTACACGGATGGCATGAGGAGTAATCAGCTAGAGGAAAACATTGAGAAGGGAAAAGAGAGAGAGAGAAAAAAAAAAGCACTATTAGATGCTGAATACTTCTTTAATAACACTTTCCTCTCAGATCACAGTAAACAAGCTTTGAAACATGTAATTAACCTGTCAATGTTTGAATACAATCTTGATGTAACCCACACAAAAGCCAGTGACTACAATATTTACAAGCATTTTCTTTCCCAGCCGTAACAACATTATTTCTGTTTTCATACATGGCAGGCACTCACTTCCTAGTACCAGCATCAGCCCTGGTTTAATGCAATAACTTTAGCTTACACCAGCAGGATGCCTATGTTTGCTCAAGTGAACATTGGGGTCGTGACAGTGTCCAACAAATCTGATTGATAAATGATACTCAGTTATGTGTGTGAACACAGCCCTTCAGCTGAGATTCACTGCACTGTGCAAACCCAGGCAGGCTTTTAAACACACTGGTCCCCAGCTGACATCTGTATACTGCAAAAGCACCATGTGCTGCAGTTTTAATTAGAGACCCTTTCCTATTCATTTTGTGGAGGCATAACTGATTACTGCAGAAATGCAAAGTTTGGTTTCTAAAGGAAGCTGGGTTTTTCTTTGCAACTGATCAAAGTGCTCAAAATACATGTACCAAATATAACCATTTACCCATCAGTTCCAGTTTGCCTCCACTGCAGTGACTGACATATATCTGAGAAATCACTTGCATGTGTAGATTTACACACGTAATAAATAAACAGACATAACTTTCTTGCTAACTGGACTGGGGATCCTGATACTCAAGACAAAATGGATGGGGTGGGACAGTGCTTTTCCTTTCCAACGTGGCCAAAAGGACTGTTGTGGTTTAACCCGGCCGGCAGCTAAACACCACACAGCCATTTGCTCACCCTCCCCCCTCTCTTTCTGGGATGGGGGAGAGAAATGGGAAAGTGAAGCCTGTGAGTTGAGATAAAGACAGTTTATTAAGATAGGAAAATAATAATAATAATAATAATAATGATAATAGTATTACTAATAATAATGTGTACGAAACAAGTGATGCACAATGCAATTGCTCACCACCCAGTGACCGACGCCCAGCCTATCCCCGAGCAGCTGGCCCCCCCACCCCGGCTAGCCACCCCTGTATATTGTTTAGCATGACGTCAGATGGTATGGAATACCCCTTTGGCCAGTTTGGGTCAGCTGTCCTCGGTCTGTCCCCTCCCAGCTCCTGCTGCACCCCTAGCCTGCTCACTGGCAGGACAGAGCGAGAAGCTGAAAAGTCCTTGGCTTGGTGTAAGCACTGCTCTGCAACAATTAAAACATCAGCATGTTATCAGTGCTCTTCTCATCCTAATCCAAAACATAGCACCCTACCAGCTACTAGGAGGAAAATTAACTCTGTCCTAACTGAAACCAGGACAGATATCTGTTAGGATTATGGACTGGATTTAAGTAGTGTTTATACTGGTTTCAAGTAGTTCTTGAAACTGATATTAGAGCCATTTAGGAGTTCACTAATTTATTGCAGATTAACTCAAATCTCTGATGTGTTCAGTAATTACAGAATTGACCTCCCCATCACTG
Source organism: Cygnus olor (assembly GCF_009769625.2). Classification (NCBI taxonomy): domain Eukaryota; kingdom Metazoa; phylum Chordata; class Aves; order Anseriformes; family Anatidae; genus Cygnus; species Cygnus olor. Next base: position 8,582,863 of record NC_049182.1, read on the forward strand.
AAATGTCCTCTTCTCACTCGTTATGCTCACTTAGACAAGAATAGGAAAAAGAGGTACATAGAAAGAGTGACATGATTGTGTCCAGCAACCAAGTTATGGCTCTGGCACATGGATAATCCTTCTGTAATTGACTATGGCACCCTAAAACACTACTAGAGAAGCAAACAACCATGATCACAATAACCTTGACAATGAGCAAAGCCATGGCTACCCTAAGCAGACAGTCAGCTGCTCAGTGCTGTTGGTTGTCTGCTGGATTATGGAATACAATTTCATAGAAAATACTGTTGTTGTTGTTGTTTTTAAAGATGATTTTCACTTTTTTCTTTTTTTTTTTTAAACCAGGAACCAAACATTTCAAAATCATGGTAAGGTCCTATCAAACAATCAGACTTCTTAAGCACATCTTTGTTAGGACACAGGACTATTGCTCCTAATTTATACTACAAACTGCCAAGAAATCTGAAATTCCCAAATAAAGCAGTTTGTAAAAAAAAAAAAAAAAAAAAAAAAAAAAAAAAGGAGAGAGGAATGTCTGTCTGAGAGCCATCTGTGTTACTGCAGCAAATGGCATTCACAGTAGGAAATTCTCCATATTTAAAATAGGAAAATTAGTATTAGATCAAGTTGAAGATTAAAAACAAAACTACCAGCATCAAATACTCCAAACATTATTCAGATCCACACAAGTCATAAGGTCAGCCCCCAACTCATGCCATTTTAGAAATGTTCATGTCAGGAACCAGTCTCCTAGTTTGTGAGCTCCAAAAAGCACGTATTCAGGCTCTGCTTTGAAACTATGTGATTTAGAAATGTATTTATTTTTAGAAGGAACCTGCTTTTTCTCTTTTTTTTTTCTAAATGGCTAACAAACTTTTTTTTTTTTTTCCAAACAATCAAACAAACAAACATACACACACTTCCAAAATTCCTTTTACTTAAATTGAGTTGCCTTAAAGTTGGTCTGACCAAAGTTGTGAAGTCTAGGCTAATTCTCTGCATGCCCCTAATAGTCAGCAGAAGCAGAAAGCACTGCCAAATAACAATTTATTTCCCAGGCTTCAGACACCTCTCATGTTTGCATAAACTGCTCCCTGGAAGCATCTACCTTTCTCCAGTGAGCTGGGATGACAAATTTAAACTAGATGCTTAACTGTAGGCAGCCAAGCACAACTGAGGTAAATCCCATCCTCGAGCAGTTCTAGTTAACTGGGTGAACTGGCAAGATGAGAAAAGTTTCATGACATTTTTAGGGGAAAAATACTTGCAAAAACAGCCAAGGATTTCAATACTGAAGGTTAACATGCTAGTCTTACTGCATCAGCATGTGCCTCATGCCCCTCACCCCCATTCTGGCATGAGCTCTACAGACAGCTTCTGGTTGTATCTTTGAATTTCCCAGCATTTACTGGTCTGTCACCACTTTAATGTTCTTTAAACATAATTTGTGGCATTTTCCAATACTCATCTTCCCTGGTTCCCAAGAAATGTCTGACCTATTTATGGTCCATTGTTAAAGAGAGCTGGGGAGAGTTAAGCAAGTTTCCTGGTTTGTTCTCCACAAACAGTTTGGTTTTCCTTTGTGCTCTGAAGTAAATAAGTTTAACTGTGTTTAAAACCACAAATATACAATACCGTCGCCCACACATTCCCAAAGGGTGAACATTACGTCTGAAGTCCTATGGTTTAGGATACTCAGTATATATTTTACTCCTCTCTCCTCTGGAACTGAAGCTTGGGAGATACAGTAGGAGAATACATGTTCCTCCTCCTTTAACTTTTTTTTCTTTGCCATCTACCACTGCCCCTGCCACTGATACAGTGCTGAGCTAGAAGGATCTTTGCTCTGTGTCAATATTCAGTTCTCATGCCCACAAAAAGGAACTAGCTAACTTGGTTACGTACCAGTATTCCCCTATATTGTTGCCATCTCAAGAAATAGGTTTTAAGGGACAAAAAATGTCACTGCACGTCAAAACCTGCCCTCTGAACTCCACCTCTGGTCTTGACCTCTGGTTCCCCAGCACCGCCAGGATCTTCATTTTGGACTGGGACCAGCTCTCTGAATCACCGTGACTCTATTTTGCAATTGGAGTGATTCAATGGACGCTGCATGGGCCTGGGTTCATGGCCAAAGAAAATCTGCCCCTGACCTCTATGACTCCAGGATTATGGGATGTATTCCTGTCTACACTGCTGACCCATGGCCTCACCGGGGGAACCCTCTCCACCTTTTCCTAGCACGCTTTCTCCTCTCATGCCGACAGATTATACTTTCTTCAAAGCACAGTCTGTCCAGTATTTGCATGCAAAGCACCTGGGAGAAGTAAGTTGTTAGCATCAAAAGATATTAAAAATAAAGACAGCAATTCTGGAAGCCTCTGAGCCCCAAACTGTTGATGGTTCCGGGGAGTATTCTGGGGAAGCATCATTATATGATCCCCCGGTTGCTTTTTATGTATGTCTGCCATTGCCCACCGCCAAACATAAGATACAGAGCTAGATGAACCTCCATGTCTCACCCGCTTAGGCTATTTTGATACTCTAACCTCAGGTGAGAACACTTCGTGCATTAACAACTAACATGCCAAGAAATAAGGATTTGTAAATATGGGTTACCTACATTTCTAAGCATATTTTTCAGATGTAAATCCTGAGCAAGTCATTAACTTGTGATCTGGGGATGAACCTCACAGCCAAAATCCAGATCCAACTTCCTTTTCCAGTATTTGATAAATTGAGATCTGGAGCTGGATAGAAAAGTAGCAACAGGACCCTTTTTACCAAGGGATTTTCAAGTGAATCAGTCTGGTATTTGGCAACTGCATTAGCTGTTTTATATGAACTCCTACTTGTCAGCTGGGACGTGCTGTGGATTGGATTAAAACCTGAATTAGAGATATTCAGAATGGAGGGAGGTGCGTGTCCTTCAAAATCCAAAACACATTTAGTTCGAGTATGTACAACAAGCCTCTTTCTGTGGTTTGCTAATATATTCTAGACATTCTTGTGTGATACAGCATCATTTCACACACTGAAGAGTGCCAGGTTACTTTCTTTTTTTGAAAAGTGACATTTTATAAGAAGATGTCATTATTCTGAGTCACTAGTTTATTTTTGCATGCTTGAGCTCTGGTTTGTGGTTAGGGAAATGGTGACAATCAGCCATAAATTTAACTTGGACTCTGTGTGAGAAGGACCATTAGGACAGGAATGAAAAATAATAATAATAATAATCTTACCCACTGAAGGTAATGAATGGCTTTCAGTGGGAACAGAACCCTCAAGGTATCTATATTTTCAAAAGTGACCAGTGACTTTGCGTGACTCAATACTGGGCATCCAGATGCTGATTAATAAGTCTTGGTTTTCAGAAAGAGGGTGCCTACCCATTTTTTTTAAAATGAGTCAGGCCTCTAGAATAAGCACGCAAAAAGAAAGACTTCCAAAATCAATAATAAACATCAAAAGCAAAACAAAAAAAGTCACAGAATTTGATTCAGCAGCATAAAAAAATCAGCCTCTGTTTTTGTGCTGTACAAAGGTAAAAGAACTGATGTTTCAGTACTTCATCTTTTCTTAATAGAAAAGAAAGGAGTTGTTTCCAGCTGACTCTGTGCAGCTGGAGGAATGTTCTTGGCAGGAAAATGTTTGAAGAAATAGCTCATTTTAAGCAAATACTGTGGAATATTTATAAGAAACTAATTTTGTCTTCATAATCATGTGTGTTTGTCCTGAAACTCGACTCTTGGAATTACAACCCCCACCCCCCTCAACAAGAGAGAGAAACAGCAGAGGATTTTATCAGCAGCTCAGATTTGGAATATTTGCAGCAATGCACAGAACCAGAGTGCTGGGTAAAAACTGTAAATAACAAATCCTCCTGTTTGTGGACTAGGCAAACAGAAAGGCAGAGTCTATCTCACAAACAGACTATTTACTGGGAGTTGTCTGTCCAGATTCAGCATGTGCACGATATATCAATATTATTTGTCTACCAGTTATGAAAGTCCCTTGAAAAAAAAGGCAATAGATGGTCCATTTTACTGTATTCTAAAAATATCAATGGTGGCTCTTAAAGTTGTTTTTATGAAATAATATGGGAGTTAAGGATTAATTGAACCCACTGGCTTAGGGTATCTGCATTTTTGCACAAAATTAATGTGACAAATTAAGTTTTTATTTAGTTCTCCCTGGCTGAGAAAGGTTGTAATTATGTTAGAGTGTTTACAACTAAAATATATGTTTAAATAATAAATATGTGTTTCAGAAACCATTTTAAACCTCCTCTTTTAACACAGTCAACTCCATTTCAAGCATATAAATATTTCAATTACAAAACTTGAATACATGTAAAATAAATTAAAAATATATTATTTACATTTCAAATTATTTATAACATATGCTGCTTGACAGCAACAAATACACCCTTAAAATGAACAATGTTTTTTGGCTTCAAATTTTGCTTCTGAACTGTGGTAGGATTTATACTTTAAATATCCATGCGTCTCAGGTACTTACATGGATTTTGCTATAATAAAATCTGAGTAATATAGAACCTTTAGGATAATTATCTTCCCAGCACCTCTCTGAAGAAGGTGACTAATCTTATTATAATGTTAGAGAAAGGGAATTGAACTTTAAGCAGATTATGTGATTTGCCCAAGGTCCCATGCAAAGTCTGTGGCAAAATGATGCTTAATTTAAATATTAGACTTCATCTCCCAAACCACTTGCAATTACAATTTGAAGTGATGCTAGACAAATCCATGTGAACATACTTTGCAACACTCATTATTTTTCTTTAGTTTCCTGCTGTCTAGATTTGTTTTGGATTTTTTGCAGCTTAGTGAAACAACAGGATGAAATTGAGAGTTCTTCTTGAATTCAATTACAAAATAATTTGCCCAGGTTTGCTCAAAACCAGGCCTGACTGGCAGCTTGGGGTGAAATTGTACTGAATTTCAGAAATCAGTAGTTCAATTCTACACTCTATTAAAGTAAAACAAAAATATTCTTCCTGAGTATCAAAAACGTGCCAGACATTTTTAGACATGGGAAGGCAAATGAACAAATTTTGTATGTGGCTTGTATGTGTAATTTGAATTATTTATAGATCACTATTATTTAGGGATCACTCAGCTCATGCCTTTCTGCACTTGTTTACTATGTTTGTCTGCTTCTTTTAGAAGTAATTTATTTTTCCCTGTAGAATTTCTATCGCTCCAATAGGTTATGAAACCGAGAAGCAATTCTTTAAGGGAGAGACAGTGAAACAGTTTGGAGTCAAAGCCTACTCGCAGCCCATTATACCATTCACAGCAAACACAGACTTTGATCTGGAGCCCCTCTAACGTTATTAATTTTATGGCAAGGACTTGTGACCGTCGTCAACAATATTTTTACCAACTCTCACTTACCTGAGGTTAGAAACTGCCAATTAAAGGCTTCCACTAATAAATAGAATCAAGATTTATAATGAAAGATCCAATTCTGCAGTACCAAAACCAGAGCAATTTCCTCCCAGCCTCTTCACCTTTCCTTTTTAAATGTCTGTAGCCATAATGGCTTCAATCCTAACACACAAAATGCTTACACTGGACCCAGGGGGCACTTTCATGATCACATAAGGGCTTCAGAATAGGGCTCATTTAAAATATCTCCTTTTCTGGAATGCCCTTTCATCCACACTTGTCCTCAAGTGGAAGAATGAGAGAGACAGAGAGAACAGTGAAGCCTATGAAGGACATTAGAGGATACTCTTCATATGGAAAGAAAAAAAAAAAAAAGCTGCCATATGTGCAACAGAATCAGTAGGGAGAATGCACTGGATATGAATTAAACTATAATATTGATTTGATATAAGATATAAGGCAAAAGATCAGAAGATGAAATGTCATTAGGTAAGCTAGTTTGGAAATTCTGGTTTGTCCGTTAGCTTGTTTATTTTAGTACTAAACTCCTGAATATAACAATTTCTTATAAAACTTCCCATATCCTTTTGGAAAGCCATAAAGGCAACACTTGAACCTTTCCTTTGAGCTGCCCTTCCATGCTAGGGAAGCCAGTGGGAACTTTGTCCTGCATACTGGAACTCGCCATTTAGGTGGTGCTGCCTGGGATTTAATATTCCACAGGCTGTGGGGGAATATCAGACTCCATGTTTAATAATGTTCCAAAAAAAGAGAGAGAGAGAAACAAGCAAACAAACAAAATGGGTTACTCTGAAACTACAGAGGAGCTTGCTAGATATGGTAAGTCTGTATTTTCCACTGTGGATACAATACTGTATATTCAGCTGCAATTATGTGGCTGGTACTTACACCAAGCTCCCATACTTTTATTCATACATTTTATTCAAAGGTGCTGAATTTCTGCAATCTCCACCTCATTTAGCTGCAGCTACAAGTAGCCAGTTTCCCTAGAAAATAGGGCCTAAACGCTTGTTTCCTGTTGGCCCTTAGCTATTGTAGTGCTAAATGCAGAATTATTCAGTCATTTATCCTTTCCTTTTCTTAGAGTAAAAGACACTGAGCTAAATTCTGGGCCATTGAGAGGAGATGGAAATCCCCTGGCTATAATGTACTGCTGCCACAGGTAAATTTGACTAATTATTTTCATAAAGCTGAATGAGGAAAGGATTCACATCTAAAAATTTGTTGCTGATTTAGCATGTGGCATAGAAAAATGACAGGCTAACTATAAGCTAGACAAAGCTATTAGACATTACCGTTCAGACAACACCTACCTCACTCCAAACCAGCATGGTGCCGAATATGACCTGTAACCCATCAAAGAAATTGTCTCCTATGATGATGACAGTGGCACCTCCTGTAGTCCATCCTTCACTTGGACTGATGGCTTTGATACATGGTGTAGCTGCTTTTCAACACACATGAAAAAGAGAAGTATTCTGCTGTTAGAACCAGATTTTAATGATAGAAGACTTGAGAAAAATAAAAGGAGCTTTCATTTTCTCCCCTTACTAACACAAAGATTTCAGCAATCGTGTTCTTTCTAGTACATGTGCATGACCTCAAACTGTATCTTTGAAAGTATTTTTTTTAATCAATTAATTTGTTTGGTTTTGTTATCCGCAAAAAAACGCACACACACACACACCCTTTAAGCCTACATCAAGAACAACAACAAAAAATCATAGCATAATAGGCAGAGATCAATTGAAAATTAGAACAAATCCAGGCCCTATCTTTATTCTACATGAAATGCGGAATACCTGAGTTAATAAAACAACCTCCAGTGAGCTTGCTTTATTATTCATCATAACCTAAATTACTCAAGGAAACTCCCATAAATATTACGGAAAATATTGGCTAAATAACAAAGGGTGTAACCTTCAGTATTTCTTTAAGTCTTTTGCAATGAGATCCAGTTTATTCTAGTATTAAACCACCCTGCCCTGCTAAATGCTTTAGCAACTACAAATAAACAAGTAAATAAATAAAATAAAATAAACCACAACCCTGCCACCTAGTCACTCTGGTTACGTTGCATCTACAGGATAATTAAGAAATGTGTGCAACGTGTTTTGCCTTATTCATAGAGTAGGTTCCCACTTTCATTAGCCACTTTCTTGGCATCATATGTATTAAGTGCCTCCTGAGGGGATGTTGAAAACTCAAGCAGAACTCAAACCAGTAAACTCAAATCTAGGTGTAAAATCATCTGTATTAAGCATATGTAAGCAGGAGCATTGTCAACTTTATATATTGGTGGGATAGGGCAATATAAACATCCACAGACTGATTCTCCTCTGCAGTATTGGAGTACATCATAATTTAACTGTCTTGAATCCGGTAGAATAACACTACTGTAAAAACAACTTGAATAAGCCAAAAAGCCCTGGATGATTCTCAGCTGTCAAGTCTCAGGTTGGCCTTACAGGTTGATGAAAACAAGTAATTCCAACTCAAATACCACCCACTTCTCCTTGCTAAAACTGCAGGAGGGAGAAATATGACACTGTGCCATTAGGTACCGCTTTAAGTAAAAAGGGTATCTCCACAATTTCATTAGCTACAAGAAACGGATACCTTAAGGAGCAACAAAACTCCATCCGTCAGCCTCAAAGTTGAAAAGACTGATACTTTCCTTTAGCTGTGAACCTACACCTCCGCTCACAAAAGGGGCTGGATCCACTGAAAACACAAGAAGGGCTGTGCCATTGCCTGCACTGAGGCTTGCAATGTCATTCAGGTGTCAATCAGCAGGACTTCATTAGCTACATATAAATATCTGCATATATACCTCTTGTAAGGTTGCTGGCATTTGGTTGTCCATTGCCACTTGGTCAAAAGGCTGTCTGAGCTGCTTATTTGGCTTGTAACACTGAGTATTTGCTGACATACCCAAGGGAGATCACTCAGGTACTTTATCAGGTAAGGACTTGCTAGGAAAACAGCGGTGTGAAAGCCACCCGCACATGAGCACAACACAGGGAAACACCCTTGCACCCATGAATTACTTATCGTGGTTGCATGGTGGCACAGCCCTTGTTCTGCTTTCCTCTAAATGTAAAGACAGTAAATTAAGTAATTCACAGAAGTCTGCTTTAAAATGCTCCAGCAACAAAATGTTTAAGAGATACTGTGCATCTTTATGATTATTTAATGAAGTTCTGGCTGGTTGAGCTAATGGCAAGAATAAGTGAGGCTGGTGAGAAGCTTCCTTCAAGCCCCTGGGCAGGACGGGCAGGCACAAAGGTGGGGAGCAGGAGTGAGCTGGAAAGGGAGCTGTTGAGTCACCCTGAACAGCAAGTGTTTCTGTGGGCACTGCTACAGTGATGGAGAGCATGCGCAGTGAGCAAACAGACCCTGTTCCTACCTACAAAAGGTTGTAAGTGTCAGGCACAAAGTTTTCCACTACTTAAGCTGATGGGGATGCCAGCTCCAGCGAAAAACACAAACACACACAAAAAAATCACTACTCTGCTTCAAACTTGGCAGAGCACAGCCGTTAACTTTTACATGAGCTAACAAAAGAAACATCCTAACATTACCATCATGAAAATGCAGCGCACACACAGAAGTAACTTCAATATGTTTAATTTGGATTCAAGTTACTTGCATAAAACTGTACATAAAACCATTGCAAAGTCCAAACCAAATGCTTTCCTTTCACAGCAATGGATTTACAGTGAAAGCAGCTTTTCAAAATGCCATCTAGGCCTTTCATAGAATCAAAGCTTTTCATAAATAAAAAATAAAATCACTTCCAAATTACACCCTTTCCAGTATTTCCAGTTGATTGTGGACACACACACCACAATAAAACCCAAAGATAATCAGTTTCCCATGTGTTAGAGAACAAGCTACTTTTCTTAAAGAGTATAGGCAACATTTCTTTCCTAAATACCAGTGAATAAAAGCTGTTTGAGACCATAAGCCATTAACAGAAAACATATGCAGGCTTCAAAATTATAGATTCAATTTATCTTTAAAATGAATGCAAAATACTGTTGTACAGTTGCAGGTCCCCCCTAAAGGTCTTGCTGCTTATCCTGCAATGTTCTTTGCAGAACCTACACTGCTCTACTGAGTGCAAGGTGCTGCACCCCATGTGTTGTTTGTGTATTCGAACCTGATCTTTTATACGTGTACGTGTTTAATATCAAATCTGTGCCAAGTCCCATCACGACCAGTGGGGCTTCAAGCAGATGCTCAGGTCCCTGTGCTGAATTGGGGCTGTGGGCTTTTCAATGGGATACGCTCACTCACCAAGTCAAGGCGACCACGCACACGTGTAACTTTATTTAAATGTAAAGCAAATGCACCTCAGTGAAACTGCTGGCAACGTCCCAGGACATCTCCTCTGAGGAGACAAAGTCAGGACTTGGTAGTTTAATAAGCAAGGCACTACCTGAGAAGCAAGGAGGGTGCTGTGTGCTCCCCCCAAAATTCAGGGTGTTATTTTCCCTTGAGACTGACACAAAAACCCAGGGGGAGTTCCCGGCTTTCCCCACACAGCTCCCCCTTTTATCTTAAAATGCAAATCTCTGTAAAGACTGGAAGGGCTGCATGAAGGTGCTGCCCCGCAAGGGAAGCCGCTCCGATGGCTGCATCCCAAGGACGCCCAAGGAGACACGCTGACAGAGGCACCCAGACTGCTACCTGTTTCTGGAGGCACAAAACATGTTTACACAATGACATCTTTGTGACAACCAGTGTTGTTTGGGGCATTGGTCTTGCTAAACCTTTGTGCTTCCCAGGCCCTTTTCTTGGAGCACCAGGAAGGATGATGGAAGAATCGGGTCCCGGCTGCCAGCACTACCAGAGGTGACACTGGGAGGGGGCAGTGCTCTGACCTCAGCTCTGTTTACGCCCCTGGTACACGTCTGGCCAGCTCAGGCCCTCGGCTCTTCATAGTTCTTCTGTTAATCATTTGGCAACTTTCAAAGTGCAGTCTGGAAGGTGTTTACTTCTGTGCAACCCTAGGAAAACAGAGCTAGGCAGAATAATCTTTTCATTGGAGACCTTAATTTTTTCACATTTTGTTTTGGTCACAAGAGAAACCAAAGCACAGAACTTCTTTTTTTTCCTCAGCATGCAAGGCTCCAAAATTTTTATGTGAAATTAGCTATTACACTTTTTAACATTTTCAAGAAAAAAAAAAATTGTTTCAAAATATTATCACTTGAGGTGCCTTTCTGTAACACCGAAGCATCCTTTATTTAAAAAAAAAAATAAAAATGCAGTGAAAGACTTTAGGCCACTTCAAACAAAGGCAATGAACTAAACATTATTGATAACACAGACAGACTTTCACAGACAATCCAGAGAAGAATTATAATAAAAATAATTACGCATTCTTACATATATAAACTTTTTTTTTTTTTTTAATTAACAGTTGGAATCTAACTATAACTGGAAACAAAAGAGTTTGGTAACTATCAGATAAGATTTAAAGAAACTCTTGTTTCTTGTTGCCTGGGTTTACTAAACCATATTCACTGTATGTTTTCCAAATTTTCTTGGACTAAAGAAAAACTATTACCCCTCCAACCTGCAGCTCCTCGCTGAAGGTGGTGCGGCCACATCCTCCACCTGCTGGAATGGCCTAGCAGTTATGAGCCTTAATGAGCTGCTCTCCTTTGCATAATACCAAGACAACTCGGTGTTAACATCTGACATATTTTATTGCGCTGCTTCCGTGGTTTGAGTTAACCGACATAGATTTTAGAGGGAGAAGTCCCAAACTTATGGAAACCAATGGGAATTTTGCTGCTGACTTCAAAGCTAAGGTCTCTATCAATAAATTTTGAGGATTTACGAGCAAAAGTGTTTTTAATGAATTTCAAGAAGAACAATGTCCTTCTGAAATCTTCATCTTTCCTTAGCATATATGCTGTTAAAATCTTGCCGTCATCCATACAAAGTATGCTAGGTACCAACTTCAGCACATGGGTAGCAAAAAGGAAAAGTTTTTTGCTGTGTGTATGCACCAGCGTGTTCCAGCATTCCCTTGCTCCCCTAGCTACCCATATACAGGGGATTTTTCTTCCTTCAAACTGTGACAATAAAATGATTACCCCGCCACAGTTTAGCATAATGGTTCAGAAATGCTTGTGGCATATTGCAGAGTTAAAGTGGAAATTATTAGGTAGCTCTTCTTTGTTATAATAATGATCACTCCACAAATAAAAGCTCTTCTCCCAAAGGTACTGCAAGGCACAAAATGCTAATTCTGAAGATTATGTGCGCGCTTTTATTAAATATTACTATGCCCTGTCTGTTTGAGGGCTTCACTGCTCTGATTGTTTTATGAGTGCCATGTTAATGTCAGCCCCATCTTGCTAGCAGCAGGCACACATTTTAGCTTTTGTATGAGAGTTGATCAAAGGCCGCGTGCTGAGGGAATTGCTGAGAAAACACGGACAAGTGATAAAAATCTAACAGATTAATTGGTTTAAATTTCATTTCAGGGCGTTGAACTTTGGCTCAGGACACTAATACTACACTACCAGCCAGCGCCTAATTACCACATTTCCAATTTGCCTCTGAACAATGCTTAGAAGGGAGAATAATAATGGTACTAATAATACTAATAACAATAATAATAACAAAACAACAGCACTAATGTCTCCTCATAGCTTCCTGCACATGTTTAACAACCAACTTGTGTGCAGGCGATTGCAGGAGGAAATCCCTCTCCCCCCAACATCGCCATCCGTCTGCCTCCTGGGCATTTCTACCTGCCTCAAATAGCAACTGGAGACAGAAGCAGCAGCAGATGCCCTCAGGAGCATCGAACATCCAAAGTTGCAGAATCATTGAGCTGCTGATACAAGTCCCTTACAAACACACCCTGGACCTCTCCTATTCTTAATGAGGGACCCATGTTTATAAGCAGAAAGCATTTTATCCCCCAACAGAAATTATCTATTCCATTGATAGAAAGCAGAGACGGGGGAAAAAAACATATTTACCACAAAGTTTATGGGTGGCCTTGGAATAGGGGTTAATTGAGCTTAGAGGTACATTTTCACCGAGGTGAATTAGTGGGATGCACGGCTATCAGCAGGACTCTGCGACTGCTCTTATTTAGCTTCTGAAATGTATTTGCACTATGATTAATATCCAGTTTGTGCTAGTGTCTGTAAGAATGACCTTGCCTGCAGTTTTTATCACAAAGTGTGGTTTCATTTTCCATTATTCCACAGATGAGGCTCTGACAACAGTTGCTGCATCATAACAGAAGTTTAAATGATGGGGTACATGCTTTTATTTTTCCTCTCTTTGAGAGTATTGTGACACACAAGGAGAGCTGCATAAAGCCAGTCAAAATTGGGATTTCAGAGAGAGAGTGAATTTATATCCTAGAGGAAGTACTGAAAATATTTGGAGTTTAACTTAATTTTCTTTTTTTTTCCTTGGGTAAAACCCAATTCCAGGCTAACTATATAAATGTGCCACAGATTAAGGGTCTGACCCTGCAACCTGTTAAACACTTTTGCCAGGCTAACAATTTTCAGAGCATCAAGACAAATCAGTATTAAGCACTCAAAACGATGACTATTCAAGTTGCAATTCAACAAACCACTTAAGTAAGCACTTAAAAACCCAGCTGAAAAAGTTGCAGAATAAGGAACATGATTTTTTTCAGATAGTTGGGCGGTGCTTTGCGCAATGCTGCCAAGAGCTATGTAATGTATATGAAAATGGGTTTTCCCATTTCAAAAGACACTTAGGTTACATGTAGACCACCCCGTGCAGTCCAGAGCTCATTCAACTTTGTACAAGAGCTAACAGCAGAAATACTAATGTCAATCTACTGATTTCAGGAACTGAGAGGCTATGACTACTCAGCATTTCAGAGAATCAAATGGATAAAGCAGCAACCCAGTGCTAACTCCAGGATTTCTAAAGCTTTCCTGTATCATCTTGTGTAGGTCCACCTACAGGTAGCCCATAGCCATTGAAATCATGCAGAGCTTGCACCTCTGAGGAGGGAAGTGTCCAGGAATGACCTGAACCTAAATTCTTTGCCCATGGCACTCTGGAGCCAAAGATGTGCGCTGGAGTACATCCTTCAAGCATGTTGAAAAAGAGTGAACCCTAAAAAGTTTCTGTGCTGATGCAACTGTACCATGCCATTGTGAGGAGGTGTTGCTGGAGTCGTATCCAGCACAAGCAATTGAAAGCAACTGAACTGAAGTTTACCAAACCAGCCTGGATGAGAAATGTCTGCAGGACCAGCCCAAAGGGTTAGTCATAGGCTAACTTCAGGGAAAGGGAATGTGGCAAGTTTTTTACATATTGTACCAGAGCATTAAATCTTCACTCTCAAGCTAAACAATGCATTTGCTGTTTATCTTAGTAAAGTGATGATCTTCCTGCTTTCCTTTTTCGTATCACAGCCTGCTCTCTCTCCTATTCTCTCCTGACGATAAGCAGCTGCTGTGCAGGAAACAGGGTAACAGAGGTTTCCCTCTCAAGGAGATAACTCATGCAGCTTTATGCAACACAGGCATGAGGATGTAATGCCCCACCACCCCTTCCCAGCTCCCTGCTCTACAGCATCTCAATATTTGGGACTTACCGTTTACAAGCTGTAAAGATTACAACACCCTGCCAAAAATGGAAACCTCCCCCTGGTACTTCATGACGTCTGCACTGAACCAAAAATACATGCATCATGCAATCCCTCCAGGCTGGGGGAAGGGAGGGAAGTTTCCCTTTGTTTCTGTTTTCAAGTAGTGAAATTAAAGGTATTAGCTGTGATTTTCTGCCTAACTGTTTGGATGCTGAGTTCTCATTAATGGGAATTGAAAATGTAAATTACCTGGCATAATATTCCACCTACAATCAATACCTAAGCCAGTGCTTCTCTTTCATCCTTGCTGATGCCTCAAATACCAAAGTTACATTTCACTGAGTCCTCTGTTTTTCTCTTTCCTTAAGGATATCCAAAGCTTTCAGTTGTTGATAGTGTCTGAAACACTATTACTCGGTGAAAGGACGCAAATCTGAATAATGAGAGATCTGTTGCAAAAAATTCCCAGATATGCTATGCATTTTACTTAAAACATTTCCATAAAAAATAGTAGTTGTAATCTCTATGTGATTGCAAGAAATGCATGCTCATTCTTTTTTTTAAACGCCTTCACATCACAGAGGAAGTTTTGGGGGGTTGGTTGGTTGGTTTTGACTTTTGGAGGTACTTCCTGCTTTCCAAAAATGAATAAAGCAGTAAGAGTCCTTACCTCACTGCAACTCAGTAAAACTTGACCTCCAAAAGAAAGCTCAATCATCTTTGTTTGGCAAATAATAAATTCACCAAGAAAAACATAAGGTTGCAAAAACACTTGAAAATTTGGTTAAATTCAATATATAGCTTCGACAAAAATATATACATATATTAATAATATATATGCAGTTACTATTGAAATATATATGCTATGTATATATTTCAAGAAGCCTAACAATTTTACTGTGATATTTTCAATGGACTCTTCTGACTTTATATTTCAGAATAAGATTTGCATTTCAAAATTTATTTTAAAAGAAGAAAAGGAAATTTCAAGTAGGTTTAAAACTATAATTTTTGCATTCATTATTTTTACCCCAAAGTTAGAAGATTATTATTTTGAGTCGGTCACAAAAGACTGGTTGTGTCTGCCCTCGACCAAGCATAGTACTCTGCCTGAACCGATGCAGCTACTTGCTCCAGCTCTAGGGCTGACACACTGTCTGGTACCCTGGGCAGCCCGGTTGTGCCAGGGATAAACACACAGGCTCAGAAGGAGAAACAGTACATCCAAAAGTATCACACAGGGTACACAAAACACTGGCAGTGCTTCCATCTCCTCAAGTGGGGGCAAGTTTGCTCAGACCCAAGCAGCAGCCCAGTGACTGCTGCAGTGCACACTCCCCTCTCAGGATGAAGAGGCACGTTCTATCCCCAGGTGGGAGAAATGCTTCATGATGAACCCCCCAAACTATTGCACCTCCTTTTCCTCACTCCTTCTCCATCCAAGGTGCAGGGGAGTCACTCACAAAGATGCAGGAACAGTGTTTGTTTCTAAAAGACAGGACACTGAAAGCAGTAGCATGCAGAGGGCTAAGGTGTGATACACACACAAGGTTGCGGTGCTTTATCTGAAGTTGGGCTTTAAAAGTTACATTAGTAAAACAATGAAAAAATCCTGTATGCCTCCCCTGTTTCACTTTCAACTGCTTCCTATTGATTTAACTTCCGCTGATAAAATTACAGGGCTCTGCTAAGCCAATATGACTATTTTAAAAACAATAAACATGTCCAGAAAGGAGACTGCATCTGTTTAAGTGCACTGAAGTTTAAAAATAGTTGCACTGATGCAATTTCTGGGTGAGGATGAAGCCAACCTTGCGAATGGAAGCCCAAAATGTGTAATATAAATCAACCCTAAAAGTTTGTCAAAACAAACATCACCACATAGCTCACATACCCCAAACCCTATTTGACTGCTTGGTCCTTCAATGCTAATTGGGGTCCTGAACCAGCAAAGCATTTTATAGGACAGGACCAGTCATTTGCTTAATGTTAACCCTATGGTTTACTGTTTTGCTGAATCCCAATCTAACAGAAGAGCAAGTGGGCACTATTTCTAAATTTATGCTTTGTTTAACCACTACCCCAGTTCCACTTACTCTATTTTTTGATGATGCAGGGATTGAATGAGGGCTATATCAAGCAAACTGGGGAAAATTCTCTTTTTTAATTTCCTTATCAAAACTATCAAAACTGTAAATCTCTCACAGCAAATCTTTCTAGAGGCAGAACACAGGCCTAGACAAAAGTTCTGAAGTCACATCATCTAGTCCCTGCAAGGTGTAAAAATCTCAGAATCCCGAGGACAACAGCAAGTCTTGACGTTCAGATGTAGACTGGCATGTTACAGCCACACTGGCAAGACTTAGTCAAAGATGCTCTGCAACACACAGAAATTAACTAGATGAAACATGGAGTTCAATCTAAATCATCACTACCCCAAACTAAATATTAGCACTGATTAAACTTTAATCTACCTCCCCAAATCTGTTACAAGACCCCTGCTATGTTACACAGCACAACAGTAAGAAGTTCACCTGAGATGGATTCTACAACAAACAACTTATTTCATGTGGACAAAACCAGGAGCCCTGACTAAAATTAGTTTCTAGCTGAAGTCTCTTTGTTCAGCAGAATTGAGAAAGTCTGCCCACAACAGAGAGCTTGCAGTAATCGTCTTTCAGAAACAGAACAACCCGTGTAGAAACACAAAGCAGTTGTGGCAGGGACAGGGAGTGCCAGTAATCCAGTTTCTTCGAGGAAAATTCAAGTACCCTAAGAGTTCTTATTCCTCATCTGATTTCTCTCACAAATCACAGGCTGCTCCCTAATGCAATTTTCTGGAGCCTGAGAATCATAAAGTCAAATACAAACAAGTCTAGTGGAAAATCTCTGATGCTAATCTTGGCCTACGACGTATTTTTAACAGGCGCTGAATTTGTGCGCCGGATTATCCAGATGGCCATACAGGAATCATCCTGATAGGATTAAACCTTTGTGCTGAACTCTGCTCCATCTGTTCTCGGAGGTTTGCCTATCGCTATCAGAATACGAATTTTCAGCCTATGTCTAGCACCCAGACTAAAAGCGCCTGTTCACCATACACGCACACACGTGTATGCACAAACATATCCTTGAGTACTTGATTAGTAATGTGAGATGAAGTTAGCCTGAAGTTTACCACTAAAGAAACATATTGGTTTTATTATTTGTTTGAAGAACAAAGTACGCAATATCTAAATTCAAACAAAAAAGCATTTCTGTTGTTGTTCTGGGACTTGTTCAATTCATTAAACCATAGTATTGCCATAAATTTATAGATGAAGGCATGACTAAATATAAAGCAGCAAGGCTCTTCGTCTTTGAAATCTATTAGTGTATGAGAATGCATGACACAATTGCACTTTGAAGATATCATGGTTAAATATTCCAGATTAAAAAACAGCCAACAATGAAACACATGCGTGCACACAGCGTTGGTAGCTGTTATTTGTGCCTCGATCCACTCACAGGCCAGGAACATAAAAGTAATAATCAGTCCCAGTAAAGAAAAGCTTATTCCCATTACTGTTGCTTTCTGCTTTTATTATCTATTAATGACAGTCTTCTGCATTCATTGTTGCAGCCTGCCAGATGCAGCAAAGATCCATATTCATCATGTGCAAAAACTGTGCTCAGGCTGTCTCTGTGACAGGTTAGGCGGAGCTGCCAACCAAGAGACCCAGGTCCGATGGACGGCCTCAGGTTTCCAGGCCCTGGGCCAAAGGAAAAGGTAGGGAATCTGGCTCTTCTGTAAGAAAAGTATCCCAATGGTCAGAAGGCTTCACTAAATTTCTGTTCTGGCCAGAAATATACTACAAAGCAATGACTACCCGGGGTGGGAAGGATGGATAAGAAAAATAAACAAAATATTTTTTGTTACCGTTGTTGTTGTTGTTATTTGGGACGTTTGCTTCAGGAATGCAATATATGCTCAGCCCATGTTTGCGATGGCAGCGGGACAGAGATGGAGAAAAGGTAACCTGAACTGAATTTCAAGCAGAATCCCTCTCTGCGCTGCAAAGACTGAGAACCCCTTGTCTCTCCTGTGCAGTGTCTTTCAGACCGTTTCCTCCTCTGTTCTTTGTGTTGCACTGAATGCAGGGTCAAGCTCCCCCTCCCAGCCATTTAGGCTTTACTTGCAAAAACACCAGCATAAAAATATATTTATAGTTCATAGTATCTGTCCAGCAATGACACCACATAAAACCAGCATGCTGAAAATCTGAGGAGGGAATACTTTGGACTCAAGCCTACAAACGCTTAGAGAAGTTGTTCTTTCAATGTGTCTGATAAAGTCAAGCTATGTTTATATTTATTTATTTAGGGCCATATTCAGACCACCTACTTCAGACGTTGCAGCATGTAAAAAGCCAGACTCCAGCTCTGGCTGAGTCAGGCTGCCTAAATTAGGATCCCCTTTCCTTTATACAATGGGCAGAAATGGGCAGTCAACTCTGGACTTCTGGAGACCCGGGAGCTCCCCCTTGGCTCCCAAAAGCACCAAGGGACCACAGCAAGATGAAACCATAATACCAGAGGTAGGAAGCAGCTAGAAGTAAGCGTGTAAGAAATATTTGGCAGCTGATATTGACCAGGCACCTGGCTTCAGGCTTTCCAGCAGACAACTCTGTCCTCTCAGACGCACAGCTGGATAAAAGGGCAGTACCCACAATCACCCCCAAGGTCATAACCCTTGGAAGGTTTTCTGCTGCACAAGAAGCAGATGTATTTTTCCCCAAAGGGCTCCTAACCAGAGTTGCTTTACCTTTCAGTGCTATGAAGGGCCATATCTGATCAGATACTGTATTTTTGCCCCTTCATCCCCTCAAATAGGCCTGGAAGTTGAGCAACGCTCTCACCTGAATGTGCTGCTGCAGAGCGCTGTGACCTCAAACCCCAGCCCGCAAACTAAAGCCGCAGTTTGGAAGACAAGCAGCTCTGTTGTCAGGCCTGCAATTTACCTCCATGTTCTGGCCTTCCCTTTCAGTGTGGATCAGATAACACCAAACCTATGAATTCCATATGCAGGACCGGGTTTTCAGCAAACAGCAACATGAGCTGTACGTGCAGTCCCCAACAGCAGGGGAGATTTAGCAAGCCTGCTGCCACTGCACAGCACAAACAGGGACCTCTGTGGGAAACACATTTTGCTCTTGTATGGGGTAAGTACAGAACCTCTGACAGAGTTGCCACAAAGAAATAATGAAAAGGTATTAACCAAAAATAATTAATTCTGAATTTCCTTCTACTCCTATTGTTAACAGACACTTAGTGGTAGTACACTAAAAAATACACACTTTAAAAGTATTTGGGATGAGATTTTTGGAAGCATCCAGCTATCCAGTGATTCCAATCCCACTAAACACCTAAATGCAGCTTTAGCACTTTGGTGCTTTGAGTTTGACTTCATGTCCAAGAAAGTTCCAAACGATTGCTTTGGGGTACCTACATTTTGGGGTGACCTTCTGACCCACAAAAACAGAGCAGAAGTTTAGAAAGTTCTAACACCCACTTTATGAAGGACTGCATCTTGTCGAGCATCTCACAGTGCCCCTTGCACCTTAACTTGCAGATCTAATTGTATAAAGTACTTTTGAGAAATAAAGTCAAACTTCTAAACTTTAGAGAAGTTTTTCATAAAACTTTTTCTTGATCTTTTTAATAAACTTCCTAACCCTACCCACTTCACTCAATTAGGTCATAAACCAGCATTGCTTATATTACAGTCACTTTCACACTAAGGATTTGTTTTGTCACAAAGTGAACTATAAATTCATGGAATGAAGGTGGGAAACAGAAAGGACTAATTGTGACACACAGAGCTTTCTGGTTATGCTCAGCAAACAGTTTGGGCTGAGATTTTCAGAAACACTTTATGAAGTTGTACCACTGGCTTTAATGAAAGCACACTTTTCCCAATGCTAGGCACTCCTGAAACTCTTGTATTCTGGATTTGGGCCAAACAGAAAGCTTGTCTCCATTCCAATATTAATTATTAGTAGTTTATTTTTATTCTTTATTACTAACATTAATAATTTTCAGATGGCAACCCAGATTAGAATAACCATTCCAAACTTCCCACCCTGGTGGGTTCCACTTTCTGCATCAGTTTCCTAGTTTATGCTATTAACTCATTTCCTTGAATGTGGAGGAACTTTGTGAAATACTCATTTTGCTGGTGAAACTCTCAGCAGGCATCCTGCGATGGAAGCGAGAGACTTAAATGCTCACACTGGTCTTCTCTCAGTTCAACGAGAAGACATGCAACCTGAGATGCAAAAACACCGAGTTCGTTATTTGTGAAGTTTTCTAACCGGAATATTCCACGTGACAATTTGGTGGAAAATTTTCAAATACACGAAATTTAAATCCTTAGACTGTCAGCACTCAACTGATTGATAGCTTTGGATATAATGGGAACAGAATCCTCTCAACATCACTGATTGCTTTGGCCTATTCAAATACTGGGGTACACCTAGTGTGAAAGATTTGGAAGTGTCCAGATACCGGCAAAGTTCTGTGAACACTGGTCTTTGATAATCGTGACCTTTTTCAGATAAATCCTCAAAACATCACAAGTTCCTGGCCTTTGTTTACAAATCACAATTCACAAAATCCTCTCCTTTGTACTCTGCCCATATCAGTAGGGGACTGAACTGAAAAAAAACGTTGCCCAACATAATAAAACGTTACATACATATACAACAAAAACATTAAGCTGGAGTAATTTGTTTAGAAATAATATTAACCATATTACAGTAACATAATGTTTTGTAATTTACTGGTGTGCACATTTTGGAAGATTAGAAAAACAACGTTTGGCAAAACTTCACTGCCATACGGTGCGCAACATCTAGCAAACATTTCTCTAATCCTAATGTCATTCTTCTCTCCTACGATGCCATTGTATTAGTGACATGGTGGCCAGCAAAGCAAATTGAAATGTAATGAATGCTCATTATCTATGAATATTCATTGCCTATTTGAGTGCTACTGAATGTTCTCCTGTATTGCTAGCTGTGAAGTTTCTGCCAAACAGAGCAGCTAAGGTTTTTCTACATGCATTACTGTACTCCGATTCCTCTGAGGTCTGGAGGAAAACCTCAAACCTTCAGAAAGCAGTTGGGCCAGCTCTACAAATACGAGTCAACTCTCATGGTGATTGGAAAATTTCCATCTGAACTTTTCTCTCTTATCAGTCTGTTTTGCTGTAACAAAACGTATTTTTACACAAATCTCTATCAAATTTTAATGCCAGTTTTCCTCGTGTTTTCTTCTTTTTTGTAATTTTGGGAGCACACTTCTGAAAGCTCCTCTGGGAAATTCACAAAATGCATTCTATCTTCATCCAGGTACTATTTTTCCATGAATTCATGACATTCTCATAACAATAGAGGGTAACAACATATCACAGCGTGACATCGTTTAGATATTCTGGGGGAAGGACTGTTTTATTTTTTATGCGTTTGAAAAACATAAAGGGCACCTGCTCATGGGTAGAAACTGCCACACCTTATCTGTTTAAAATTGAGGTGTCTCCTGCTTCTGTTTTTTGTTGTTGTTTTTTTTTTTTTTTTTCCAATTAGATGTCATCCCTAATGAATGACTGTCAAGCAGGAATTCTTTCTAACTATGGTAACTTAAGTACCCAAACTTGACTTTTCAGGAGACATCTCCATGGCCATTACGTAAAACCAACTCTTTTTCTTAAAGATTAAAATACTTCAGATGGTCTCTCTTAAGTCTCCTGTGACATGGCAGCAGGAGTGTTAGTACACACATGTTATGAAATAATGCCTGAATGATGAAAATTATCACAAGCTCCAAACTCCAACTTCATTAAACACTTACAGCCTAATGGCAGAAGTGAAGTTCTGGAATCTCCTTCACAAATCAACCATTAAAAATATGCCTCCCAGGAAATTGTTTAAATCTTGTTTTCATTTAGCTTCAGACTAAAAATAAATTTTGAAGCATCAAAATTGCTGCAACCAGATATTCTAAACTTTTAAGCACCTCTCCTTAATGACTGATTTATGACCTAGACAAATAGAAACAGAAGATTTTCTGCTTTCTGTTTGACATGACTGGCTGGGAGAAGCGTAGCTCCACCCTCCCACCCACCCAGTTCTTGTGAAATTCTCAGTAATGGCCAAAGAAGAAGCAGGGGTACAGGCCTGCAGGCAGCTACTCAGCTCTGGTGAAGATTACAAAAATCATCAGCACAATTCAGTGGGGCGTAATTTAGTGAACACATTTTGGAGCCGTGTGAATCAGAGCTCTGCTGTGTTTTGCTAACCTGAAGGATAGTGTTTTCACTCCTGAAGGGACCATTACGATCACACAACCTGGCATCCTGCATAGCACCAGCCAGAAAACCTCATCCAGCAATTCCTGGGCGAGGAATTACTCAAGCCCATAACCTTTCCCTGACCTGATGTATACCATTTAGGAAGAGACCAGGTCCTGGATTAATATTGACAAACTACAGAGAATCTGCCACAGTTTTGGCATTTGTTTCAATCGTCTCTGGAGGTAAAATATTGCTGAGGTCATATTGTAGTCTTTATTTACTTAGAGATTTTCTAAAGTGTAGCACCTTAACTTTCTGGACGTGTTTTGTCTCTTCGGAGGGACTCTACCTCCATCTGAGTACACATACTGGATTAATCCACCCCTGATGTGTTCGCTTATATTAGAAACATACAGTAAGACCACAGGGCAGTGAAGAGGTTAATATTATACACTTAGTGAGGTCAAGCTCCAAGAAGACATAGCAAGCCATTATGTAAAAAAAAATTGCCTGAATTCATGAGTCACTGCATTTATGAAGGAACTGATATGAGAAAGACAACTTGGCAAAAGTAAAGAAAATGATTTCCAGCTTGAAGTTTTGCAATCCTTCAGTATATCAAGGCTCACTTACTGTTATTACTATCCATGTTGTGCAATGTTCTGAAAGTCACATTTTTTCCCTTGTGTATGCATAGAGATGTCCAACAACCCTAGGTACTCTTCCCTCATAGAAAATAAATTAGAAAGCAGACGTAACTCAGAATAACATACAAGATCCCCTCAAGTAGAGTGGTAGGACCCTAATATTTTTTTTCAATATTTTCCTTCTAAATAATAAATCAAGCCAACTGCATTCCTCTATATGGAATGATATGGTGCAGAAAAAGCCTGTGTGTTTATATTTTTCACATAATCATGAAAACATTCCTAAGTGAGGCACTAAGATATAACAGGTGCTTCCACCCATAGATGCAATGAGACAAACATGAAAGTTTCTTTGTTTAAACTGCACCAGTTTGTGAATGTAGTAGTCCCTGACTTTGCTGGACCTATACCATCTGAGGGACAAAATGTAATAAATTTTGGAGATTAACATTCTTTCTTAACTTGTTAATATTTTTGCCTTCAGTCATTATTCTTATATTAACAATTTCTTCAACAAGCACAGACACATGCAACACCAAGGCATTCTGGGTTGAATCAAAAACTTTATAAGATGGGGAAAAAGCTTTCCCTTTTATTAACCAAAATAGAAAAAATATATAGTCTACTAAGGCACAGCCTAGTAATCTTAGTGGCAAATCTGTGCACATGCACACTGCGGTGTATGTGGAATCTCAGATCGACTGGGTGGGCAGGATTGGCAAGCAATCCTCTTTAAATGCCCCACTGCTGACAAGAGGATCTACCTGATGTACCCAGCTGAGGCACAGCAACTACTACTTTTCATTTACTGTGGGATGCTTTGCACCTGCAGGTAGCAAATAGTCTGAATCATTCATTATTATCATGAACTAAAACAATATAGCAAAAGCTTGATGGCCTCAGGTGCCATAATATAAGGACCAAATAATCCAGCTATATTCTATAATTTCTACTACAAGGCAGCCACTAACATATGCATATAAAGATCTCTATATATTTCATATTAAAACAATGGCTGGACACTACTTTAGAAATCATGTTTGTCTTTGCTTCCATCTTCAAATTCTGACACCATGTCTCATAATTTGTCTCTCTTTCTACCGTGAATCTTTTCTCTTTTGCTGCTGTTGAGCTGACTCAGAACCAAATCACCACCAAACCTCAGCACCACCTAGTTCTTTGGTGCTCTCCTACAGAGGAGGAAGAGGAAGGAAAAGTAAAAGAAATAAAACTGTCCCTTTAAAAAAAAAAATACAAGCATTTAAGCTGCTTGTCAGTTGTCTTCCTGACAAGGCCACTTGAATGTATTCAGGAATATTTGCATAAATGCTCACAGTGAGTTCACCGTGGCAGCTAGCGCTAATGGTACATAAAGTAATTTAGTCACTTTTCTTAGGCATCCTGTCAGGGTGATAAGCACCCCCTTCTTTGCCTTGTTGCATATTAGATCATTAGATAATAAAGTGTTAGAGCATGCAAACTGACAGGGTCTCGGGGACTATCATTTTTCGAGGGCATTGCATTCTGCCAGTGAGAAAAAATAATAGAGAAACTGATGCTGCAATTGGCTTTACATTTTTTTAGAACCATTCAGAGATTTGGGAGAAAAAGATTTTTTTTTTATTATTTTGCAGTAATAACTGATAACTTTGCAGACAGCTGCAGTAGTGGACTTCATGCTGGTAAACTTGAAAAGGGTTGTTGCAAACCCTGTCAGAACTCCCTCTTCCACAAGCTAGTCTCTTAAATTGCATTGGAAAGATTTTGCTTTTAAAATTGACACCCTGGGACGAACTACAAGCTGAAACATATTCTACTGGTTGGGGCCTATTGGCTCTTCACTATATATCTTAATATATGTGTACAATTTAGAAAGGTCAACCACGCCAGCCTTCTGGTTTACCATAAATATAAAACAAGTGAGGATCCAACTATTTGTGAATGAAAAAGTGATAATTACTGAAAACCACAGATTGCTGTGGCTTACCCTATTTATACCACACAGAGATGCATGAAATAATTTGCCTTTGCCAGCTATTACTCTTGAAAGATAGATACATTTATTTGAAATATGAGCTTCTTAACCCACTGGTTTCAAGGAGGACAGTGTGTGGAAATGAAACTGTGATCTAGGTTCCTAGTTATATTCAGAGATATGAGATACGAAAAGGAACTTTCCTTTTACTGCCTGACAAGCAAGATATAAATAGAGATGTGTTGCATGTCCCAAAAATAATCCAGGCTACCTGCTAATGAGATGGTAAAAACCCAAATGCGGAGACACTAGGCTCCTGAGCGGCTCAGGGGGTAAAGCTTCCTTTCTAGCTTTTTGGCATCCAAAGGCTTTTTTAGATGTCACTTAAGCTGCAGCTCCATGTTAAAGAGCAGCATGTCCCAACACAGCTTTGGAAGGAAAAATAAACTGGATATGATCTAATGAAACTAGGCAACCAGCACACCTTCTTCATACATCCTCTCTCTTTCCCAGTCTCAGTCCTCTCACAGTCAGGTATTTATCACTATTGTGATCAAGTATTTGATTTAAAGAGTCAAATATCTAGAAAAGTGCACGGAAACACATTTGGTCAAGGGCATACTCCAGCATTTCAAAACCTGTGACCAGAAGTTGCTCAGCAGAGCAGTAAACCAGAGACAAACAAGCCATGTCTCTG
The DNA here is from genome assembly GCF_009769625.2 of Cygnus olor. Classification (NCBI taxonomy): domain Eukaryota; kingdom Metazoa; phylum Chordata; class Aves; order Anseriformes; family Anatidae; genus Cygnus; species Cygnus olor. Next base: position 8,608,566 of record NC_049182.1, read on the forward strand.
TTAGTTTCTGATTCACCATTTACAAATATTGTTCAGGTCAATCTGTCCTCCCCCTGAGGGAGCCAGGAAAGCTGGAAAGAGGAAAGACAAACAAGCAGTCTTTTCTACTTACACATGAAGATATTATTCAAGATAAAAATTGCAAAACCAGGAGGATAATAATATACTTTAAGACTCAAAGTAAAACTGAAAATTAATTTCAGTGAAGGAAACTCTCATCTGTTCCAACAGGTCTAAAGTTCTTGGTGGTTGCCCAGAATTCAACAGCATTAAGCCCAGTTGAGACTTTGCCCACTTTTTTCACTCAGTTAAGTGTTTTAGACATTCAATACTGACATTTAAAACAGTTACTGGATTTTTTTTTCATTATTATTATTTATTTTGCCATCTCCTGGGACACAAATATGCATAGAATTCCTGGAGAGATGGATTAGAAGATTTACCTTAAAAAGAAAGACTCCACCAAGCCTTTGGGAAACGTGTAATTTTGTAGTATGGAGGTTACATTCAAAAGTAAGAATTTATTAGTGGTGGCTTTATGAGGTTGCTCAAGAGGTGTCTGAGAAAGTAGATCAGAAAAATCACCTTTCCCACCAAATGTACACATGGAGATAATTTGCAGATGTTAGCTTTTAATGGTAGCACAGTAACCAGAGTTTGTATAAATACGTAAGCATAGTATTATCTTTTTTTGCTTCTTTTTGCTGGCAGAATCTTTCAGGTAGTAGGAGTGGTAAAATGGGATGCTATTACACCATGCACACAAATCAGAACATTTATAAGTATGAGAAAATAAGTATTGCCTTGACCAAAAGCATGCACTGAGAAGACTGCAATGGGGAAAAAAATCCTACACTAGCTGGAATATAAGCTAAACATTAGAGGTTTTTGAAAGACTAGACTTAATGGAAAGATTACAAAGTTGTACAGAGTGAAGTTTCCTTTTGTAATGTTCTGCCTCCTGCTAATTAATAAAGACAGAGTTCGTATATTCCTTACAAAAATTCAGCAAAAAAAATTATGACAGTGGTTTGTTTATTAAATTAGGTTGTTGGCAGGATGAAAAAAATTCTATAACATGAATTATAGCTGAAAATGGCTCATAGCCTACATAAAAAGTTGGAGCTAAATAAATACAGATGTAAGTTATGTTTATATAATGAGAAACGCTGCTGAGCTAAGAATTTTAGGTTAGTAAGTGTGAACTACAGACCTGATTCTGCAAACACTTATCAATACCCTCAACTTTACTGACACAAGAAGCCTCATTGATCCCAACAGGACCATATGTGCACATAATCTTAAATATATGCATAAATGCTTGCAGGACTGATGCTTGAAAGCAGGAACAGAATAGAAAGCTATTTCCACAGGAATCCACTGAGTAGTAGAAATTCATACATTTGCCCATTTCTCGCTATTAATAATTTCTTTTAACATATCTACTGAACATTATTTCTGAGTGGCATTCACTTTCCTGGAGAAAATTTTATCTGGTTCCTTCAAACTCTTTGGAAAAATCTATTTAATTATTCATCAGATCCTTGGCAAATATTTGTGAAACAAACCAGCATAAAGGACTAGAGCCTTCTACACTCAACAACTTCAATAGAGGCTGAGGGTACGCATCTCTTAGAGGGAGCAAGCACCTATTGAATTAGGATTACAAACAGCTTTGAAGACAAAGAGCTTTTCTACCAAGCTGGAATGGAGAAAGGGGAGTGAAATGCCCTCTGTTTTTGGTGTTTGTTTTTTGTTGTTTTGTTTTATTTTCAGTAGTAGTCATCAACTTTGAGGACAAAGAGCAAAACAAAATGTTAATCAAATCCAGATTTTTCAAAGTGCATTTGTACTTTTGCATTGTCAACAACTCCCATTTTAAGCACCTACAGTCACCAGCAGATATTCTCATCCAGGACCAGTTGATTTTCTGGAAAAGATTACTATCCTCAAGGCTACTCCCAGTCACAGCCCCCATTCCACCCTTACTGGTGTTCACCGCGCTTTCAAACAAGCCAGCCAAATTGCCTTGCACCGTTTCTCCTTCAAACATTTCAGCAAAATAAGCCAGACTGGCAAAGAGTTATTGCTGAAACTGTTAAACTCAAACGGACTACTTTAAATTGAAGGAGATTAAGGAGCCATCAGACTATCTTGGCTGGCATGTCTATGGTAGAGATTAGCCTCCAGCAGGGAGGAGAGGCCAGCAGCTGTGGCATGCGAGGAACAGCAACTTCCTCAGCTGGCACAGCTGGAGCCAGAAGAGAACATTCGTCCATGGCTTGAGTAAGCAGATGGATTTCCAAAAGGGCTCTGCTTTCATTATAACAATTCAAAGAAGCAGCTGGATCTCCTAGAGAGCCCTGCAATCTGTAGATAATAGTAATCCAATCCCAAATTTGGGTGCTGAGCACTTCAGAAAATATGCAACATCCTTTAGATGCACAGTCAAAAATCAAGGCAATTTGGAAAAGGTCAGTTTTGGGTACCAAACAGACTCAACCCAAAAATAAATGAAAAATCACCGTACTTCACAAACATACAGAATAGATTCTGCACCCATATTTGTCTACTAGTTTGTCATTTAACTACACTTAGTGCTGACCTAGTTGAAGAATTCCGCTTGGAGGCCAGTCCCAAAGGGAATGATTGTTACACAACAACTTGAAACCAGTAGTCAGAGACAGAAACCAAATAAATCCACATTTAAAGTAGCAACGCCAACCAATGAAAATGATATGCCTACCATGTTCCAGATAAGAAGGCGTACCTTCCGAGGGATCGAGTCTTCGAGCTCTCCGCCCATGTTTAGAATTGTTGTGCACAAACATATTGTCCGACACTGCCAACACATGGCCATCAACATTGACTGTTGTAGACACCACAACCTGCAAGCACAAGAGCAAAATGGAGGAACATTCAGATACATATGTATGTTTTTTAAGCACAGAGTGTAATAAACTCAGTTAAATAAATAACAGCTGGGAGCTGTAGAAAATTGCATAGCTATTTCACATAATAACTGGTGCTTATGCTGTACAAATCTAACAAGAGACGCTATTGATGAGTGGGTCTTTGGCATCGAAAGCTTTTGATGCAGTTTTAAGTCAAATTGCAGAGTTTGTAGCTGCATGGCAGACGGCACACTGTTAACCATCATTTTAACAAGAGGATCTTTATTAAGTATTTTTCCCGTATGTACAAGGGCAGCTGTGTTTCACCCTAAATTATCCTTCAGTTTCCATGCTCAAGTAGATAGAGCTGTTGACATTGCAAATGAGAATCAGCTCAGAATAAAAGAAAACAAAAGTGTAGTTTGTGAAGTTGCAATTACAGTTGTTGCATTCCGCCTCCCTCCCTCCCGCCATCTACACTGCTCCCTGCTCGGTACAGTCACTACAGGTTGTTTCTCCTGAGCTCTGTCTCAGAGGGTACTCATAGGTGTGTTCATTCGTATATGCATGCAGGCTATACAGTGGGGATTTGATCTGGGAAACATAAACCTATTCAACCAGCGTTAGCATTATTTGTATTTCCTAATTTATCTCAACGTCAACACCTATGACTTGGTTTGAGGCGAGGTTGTGGAGCCCTGCCCTGGAGGCAGGGTCTGATGCTTCTGCTCCCCGGGGGCAACCCAGGGTGGGAGAGGAGCCAGTCTGAGGGGAGCAAATGGGTAAGTGTTGGGTCAAGATTTAGGAGCCCCAACTGCTTGGAGGGGTCCCAAGGGACCTCTGAACCTTGAGGCTCAGCAGACACTATCCAAGAGGAAATCCCTGTTCAGGCTTGGGGCACCTGAGCCACAATCTGTAGTGAAGGGAATGGCGGGGGGCGAGCAGGACAAGTTCCCAGCAGAGCCACAAAATCATCACTCGGGGTTTCTTCCTAACCCAGGTCTCCTTCCACCCCACTCCAACCGTGCAATGTTGCAGCCTCCCTGGCTTTCGTTCAGCTGCCCCCTCCCACAGCCTTTTCCCAAGAAAGTACATCATTATCGGGGTTTTACCCCAGCCAAGGGTTTGGCCTTCAGCCGACTGCTGGTTTGCCAGGAGCACACGCTGCCTTCGAGAACTTCCACTAACACAGTCAGAAGAAATGACCTACACTTCTCCTTACATTAAACAGGGAAAGGGATTAAAAACTGAAACCCACAGAGATATGTTTATTCATGCGACCTCTTACAACCAAATATAATAATTGTCTGTTAATTGCAGTTTCAGCTCCCACCTCATGCTTCGACATGTGAAACAGCAATCAGCAGCTCCTGTTTAATCCACCTATTATGTTGACTAATTAACTTTGCTCGACAGTTTATTTCTTCCTCCATTATCAGCCCCTGTCAGCCGCAAGCACACTGCCGCAAAGGGGGACCTCAGCCCTTTTGATTGATCACCGATAGATTGACATGCAGATTAATTTAATTAGAATCACCTCACTTGAGAAATGAAAGACAATGGCAAGGAGGCTAATAGATCTGCTCTTATAATGAGGCAAGCCTCCAGAGCCATGGCAGAGGATTTCTGATTTATTTTGCTGAATTCCCCAGTCGCTCTGAAAGGCTCTTGCTTTAATTGTTCTTGGTTTTGAGAGGCTTTAGCCTCTGAAGAGGTGAAATGCTTTACAAGGATTGGCAAACATTGCTTCAACTCTCTCAGGAAGCTTCTGCCTCTCAAAGTTGGTCAAATGGGGACACTTAAAGGATCGCTTACAACATTTCAATTTCATTTTCATTCAACAATTCATTTCAACAATTCAATTTCATTGAATTGAATTTAAAAATTTAAACAAAATATTTTCCACCTACTTCTGACCACCTATAAAATGCTTAAATATATAAAGTAAGTGAAGCTGCTCAGATGCCTATAACTAATCCCAAAGTTATGTCTCTAAAAAGAGGAATACAAAAGAGAATATTTTACATCTAAAGGATCTTAAGACCATCCCTCAGAATGGCATTCCAGGCAATAGATTTTTGTGTGTGTTATAAGTGAAAGATATTAAAATACAGAATAAATGATTCAAGAGCTCTTACAGATGGAAATTTGGGAAAAAGAAAGCACCAAGTACTGTAGGTAAGTTCTTCTGAAATCAAACTAGAGAAAAAAGAAAAAAAAGAAAAAAGAAAAAAAAGAAAAAAAACCCTGTATATAAAATTCCAAAAGGGATTTCAAAAGTAATTTATCCTTTGCATTCCTGAGGGATAGAATAAAGTTTATGATATTTTCAATAAAATATGATCTTATAGTAAGTGGCTCAGGGTTTGCAATCTTATTTGTGCACTTGCATCCATTGTAAATTCTTTGCAACTGGGATTTTGAGCCAAATCCTTAGCTGACATTGCCTGTCATAGCTCCATGATTTATACCTCCCCCTTATCTTCTTCTATGGGTCTGCTAAGAAAATTAATACTATTGCAATTAATAAAAACAACTACAATGTCAGATACTTCCCCCAACCCAAAAAACATATAGGTACATACATATTGCCCACTGAAGCTGATCAATCCTGTGCTGGAACCCAAACTTTTGAACATTTCTAGAAAAGGCATTCCAAAAACTAACAATTCAAGAGTAATAATAGCAAGACAAGTCCCAGACTTGTGAAAGACATGTATGTAAGTAGCTGTCTCTATCCATGCACATTTCTAGGGAAGAACTCATGGAAACAATCCTAGTGAGGTCACTTTTATGGGAGTAAAGCTATATTTGATTTTTCCCCCTCAGGTTTCCAAAATTCTTGATGTGACAGATTTTGAATTACTTAACAGTGTCTTCCTACCTGCCTCCTGAGTTTGATTTACTACAAAGAGACCACATTGGTGTGGTTCCTCAGTGTCGTTAGCAGAAGAAACTATAAAAGGAATCCCCAAGAGAAACTGTTTCCAGTGTCAGGAAACGCAGAAAAAAAAAAAAAAAAAAAAGAAAAAAAAAGTGGTTACTCTTATGTGTCTGTCTGAAAAAAAAATGATTATTCATACTGCACTTGTAAGAAACAGCAAAAACTGCTTAATGCTTTAAACACAAAATCTCATTAATTCAAGAATACTGAAGATATACTGCACTAACGAAATATTTATACCCCTAAGTATTAACAGAGAAAAAAATACACCTTGAATATTGTGTGCCACAGTTACATCCTTGGATTGCTGCAGAGCACTTACATACTTACAAGTTCTGCTCATATTTTTTAATCTAAAAAAATACTACACTCTCCTCATTTTGATTTTGAAATGATTCGGATATGTTCAAGTCAAAGCACATGCTAAAACTAATTTGTGGAGAAATCATAAAATTAGGGGGAGGGGAGAGCCAAAGTAGATGTGGAATGGGCACTGAGGTATCCTAAAACACAGACCATAGCAAGAGGGAAAGGCACACTACAGTTTAATAAATGATTAATGAGGTGCTGACACATTAATGTAAGCACAGGGACAACCAGGCCTGCCAAATCTCAAACCTTTCCAAATTTTGTCAACAAAACACAGTTTTAATTTGGGACAGGCAAACACGGAAAACGATTTTGAGCTTTAGCTTCAGCCCTTCATAGATTTTGAATTTAAATCCTGTATCAACATCGGAGGAGACAGGGGTATGAAAGAAACACATTGGTTTATAACTTTGTTCAATGAAGTTGGCACTATCAACTGCATTAACGTATCACAACTCTATGAATTATTCTGCCTGCCATTAAATAGTTCAGTTGTGAATGCTTTGGAGCTTAGTTTAAAAAAAATATTCGGAGACCAGGAGCCTGTAGATCAAGCTATTTATCCACGTTTAGCACTCAGCCTGTTTATTTGTTATAGTACCTCACCTAATATATCAAAATTAAGCATTGCATGACTCCTCATTTTTAACCACAGCCCATTAAGCTTTGCTAACTGATTAAGACATAGCATGTTCCTTGTGCTTTCAATTTTCTCCAGTGTAAAGTGAGGGTTCTGATATTTTTGTGATGTCCCCAACATCCAGTGGCGTAGGCAGAGAAAATCTGATTAAGATGATTTCCAGCTTTAAACTGTCATTGGTGTTAAAACTGTAACTCCTGCATTTGCTGCTCTTCTGAAAGCTATGCAGAAATGGCTCGAGCAACGTCTTTATTTTCACCACCACTTCGTGACCTCTTCCTACAATGTCTTGACTTCTTTATACTAGTAACTAAAAATTTCTTTCAATTTAATAAGACATTTGAAAATGTGTCTAACTTAAAGCACATAAGTACAATACATTCAGTAATTTTGCTCACATGCACAAGGCCAGGCCAGGTGCTTAATTACCTTGTTGAATTGGGCCACAGCTCTCACTGCTATTTTCCAGATTTTTTCTTTTTTTTTTGGCCTTTACCTTCTCTGGGGATGAAGCCTTGCATGTCCAAATTCCATTATCAGGGATTCATGAAGCATCATCTCTTTCTCTTATGCAAATTTGCAATAGGACACAAGTGGCTTCAATTCAAACATGAGTGGCAGCATCCCATGGAGGCAAACTAGCAGCCTAGGCTGGGGAAGAGCTTGTGCTAACAGCATCAAACAGTGTGGCAATTTCCAAGTGACTTTCAAGGTTTTCATAATAAACAAATGTTTGGGGTTTTATACAGTGACTCAGTCTGAAAAGTTTCCTCTAAATTAAAACTCGACGTGTCAGTTTGCAAGCAGTTGTGCTAAAACAAGAACAAGATAACTGGGGCACCTGGGTTTCATTAATTACAATAATACACAAAACTGTTTAGGTTGTGTGAGTGCTGAAAAACAAAATCTGGACAGAATTCACCCATGATACCACCTACTTATTACTATTACTGCTGACTGGGGCTCTACAGCCTATCCTACCAAGACTGATGACTTGTGACAAAGAATGCAAAAACAGACTGAGCATCTGCTCCATGGGGTTTTTGGAATAAAAAGGTAAGGTTGGACTGAAGAGAAAATAAGTGGCACTGCCAAATGTTTTGTGCAATTGGGCTGATGAAATACAGAGATGAAGTAATTTTCTTAAGAACAAATGAGGAGTCTGTAGCATAGCTGAACGCTCAACCCAAGTCTTGAGTCCTTGCATAGACAGCACTTGCCTTTTTCTCTCTATCTCTGCTGCTAGAGACACAGCTAACACAGCCAGGGCCAGCACTGCTCCAGAACTCACTTCTGCTGGCAGTTGACCCTGCTGATATACAGCACCCAGTTGTCACATGCCTGGGCATCTCAGACATGTAGAGAAATGTATTTCCTTCCAGGCCCACAACTGTTTTTATGTTAGGCCTATTCCACTAGTATATTTGCAAGCAAAGTGCAGGATAAAACTTCCTAATTCACTTCTATACATGAATGAAGACTCACATGCAGGTCTTCTGAATCAGCAGATACTCTACCTCCTCCCTGCGCTTTCTTAACCTGTCTTAGACCATACTACAGTCAGACAATTCCCTGTTGCAGGAAATAAAACTATTAAGAAAGGAAATTTTCAGCATGAACTATTCTTAGATGGTACAAGACTCATGCCCCCGGCCCTTCACTGTCTCCCCACCAAAACCACAAGCTCTGTTCTAATAACTCCTAGCAAGTTTGGGAGACAGATAACTGACACCATGCCAAAAGGTGGACAAGTCCCCAGACAGCTTGACAGTCCAGCACAGCAGAGGGAATAAAGCAAAGGAAGGGAAAGTCTCAATTTTTCTGTGAAAAGTGTGTGCTACTATCCAAAAAGTATTTGGAAATGCATTAGTCTCATCTTTTTAACCATACCTTTGACATAACTTTAAGATAGACTTTTTGAGTCACTGGGAATATTTCAAAAGCACAAAGGAGCTGATGAAAAACACTCTACTCACTTCACAGGGGCCTAGATTTCATTTGGTTCCTATACAACACTGTCTCAAACATCTAGGTGCATCATATTATCAAGATACTATGTGTATACTTGGTCCTTTTCACCCCAAGAAATAAAAACTGAAGCCTGGATTCTGTAGTGTGGTTGTTTTATTTTAAGAAGTCTGTTGCTAAAAGAACGAGTTTGACATTGAGAAAAAAAAAAAAAAGAAAAGAAGAGGAAGAAAAAAAAAAGCAATGTAAAACAATAAGCCTGGGCACTTATGCTGCAAGCTTCAATACCACCCTGTATTATAGTATGAGTGGTTCACTCTGCTGAAAGTGATTAATTTCTTGAAAATGCTAAGGTCACACTAATTGACACGACCTGTGTAATTAAGCAGTCTCTGTTTATACACGAAAAGCTCAACTGCTGTGAAGCTGGGTTTGTATGACAGAATGTCTTTACAAGTCAAGAGATCAACAACCTTTCCTATGTCCTACCTACTCGCCGACACAGGCTCCTGATTGCTACTCTGAGAGAACAAGCAAAGGCATTACCATATGAAAATCAGCCTCTAGCCTGGACGAGCACAAACCCAGCAGAGCGTACATGTTGTGAAGCAAGCTCTGACAGGCCCCAGGGGTGACTGCTTGGCCTAAATCCCCATGCTGGTGAGTCCCCTTTTTCCACTTTCTCCTTCACTGATAATGCCCTCTCAAATCATGGGACAAATGTGACAGAGGGAAGAACGTGGGGTGAGAAGCCAAGGGCTCTGCCATGCTAATGCTAGCTTTTATACTGATTAATTTAATCCCTGTGGCCACATCTCCTCCCTTCTGCACATCTATGCTTTGAGGGGCAAATAACACCCTTCTGACTTCCAGTGTTGTTGCAATTAAGCAGTTCAACAAAAGACATATGTTTTACATGTAAGTAATATTGCCATTTACATATCATTTAGCACTTTTAAGCACCACAATGCCATGAAGAAACAAACAAAAATTCTGAGCTACTGCAGAAACCAGCAGTTACCTTTTGGAGTCTTCTTGCTCCAGAGACCCATGGGGTCAATGGGACAAACCTCCTGTTTTTTCCTCAGCTCCCTGTGGCAAATCCCCACTGAATGACTACGTCATGTTTTCTCTCTGTGCTCTACCTACCCCTCCCATCAAAAAGGAAGGTCCTTTGGCTGTCTATACCATATTTTAATTCAGCCAATACTCAGGTAAAGCATCTTTGGCACAGTCAAAGGACCACATATCCAATACAGGGCTTGGGACAACCACTCTCAACATTGCCACCATACAACTCTCTGCTGACAGCACTGAGAAAGGCAAGCACAGGTCATCTTCCCAAGGGATACTGATGGTTTTAACCCCAAAAGTGGTCATGGGCATATGGGTAGCATAAGAAAATGTCTTTGGCCACCCGAAGCCGTGTTGACACTATAGCTCCTGAGCCCCACTCCCACATGCTGCAACAGTGGGGAAATTTCAGTCCAAAATGTCCCAAAAAAAGATACACATAACAGGACTGACTACAGGGATGAACCATCACCACATTGATACACATTTATGAGTCTTTAGTGCTGCAGAAAAATTACTCCTGAAGTGTAAGCAGAATCATGAGCTTGATTTTGTTGATGAATTACTCTTATACCTTCCTCTGCCCTTTCCAATAAAGACAGTGCTCTCTTAGTTTGACATGTTTACATGAAGGCAAACAATTTTCCTGGTAGAATGGGGAACCTAGGAGCTAGGTTGCCTCATAACTTAAAACAACAGTGAGGTCATTTTTTTTTTTCCTTTTCATCCTTTCACTTCCTATGGAGATGACTTTATCTTCAAGAGTTTTCTTGCCTAGAGCAAGAAACCCCAACTACTTCCTGCCAATTCTGCTGTGATGAGAAGTCCTCAGGCAACATTCTGTTACCTTATTTTTTTTTTAGCATCTCCCAGCGAATTACTAAGTTAGTTTGGGTCAAAGTACTTCTATCCCTAACAGCTACTGATTTTTAAGAGGAAGCATGTCCAACTGACCTGAAATCGACGCATGTCTCGAGGGTTTCCTGCATTTTTTAGGCAATTTTGGTTACATTTGAGAAAAAATTTCAAGAAGAACCTGTGGAGAAAGGGAAATGGACATTAATATCATAAACAGTTTGCAGTAGTAACATATAACATCTGCACATTTGGTCCAACAAAGCTGTGTTTACATTAGCAAACCCAACTCAGACAAAGTCATCCTACTGACTATCCACTGAGGGAGCAGAGCTGGTACAGGCCCCAGTACAGCTAAACATGTAAGCGCATCCTAAGGTGTAAGCATGAGTTTATTAGATCTGTTGTGTCAGAGCCATTAAAGCTTGCAGAGTTGGTCTCTCTGTCGTATTAAGTGGCCAACCTTGTGGTGCCATCGACAGCATCAGGGAAGTACAAGACATATATTTTGGTTCAGCAAAAAGAGGACAGAAAAATGCCAGCCAAGAAAATTACCTAATGTACTAGTGGGGTTTTGTTTCACCAGTTTGCTTTAGTGTGCAAATTTTGATTTAATACAAAAATAACTAAACTGTTCCATACAATCAAAATCTCCCTTCCACAGTTAAACTTGGTTTGTACATAACACTAATTCTCAAACAGTGGCTAGTGAAAGACCAAAACCCTGATAGAGAGAGGGGGAAGTCTTGTTTAAAAGACTCACTTCACGGAAAAATGAAATATTTTCAATGTTGTCTACTTCCTGACCATACACAGTTCACTGAAGTAGCTATATGACCCTGACATATCTCTCTAAGAAAAGACATTGCATTTTACAAAGCCAAAGAAAAAAGCAAACATTTCACCGAAAATATTTCCTTCAGTGTTATGCATCAGTGGACTGTAAACTCATAAAGACAAGTCAATGAATAATAGCGGGTTTCAGATTCCAGGCTTCCTCCTTGAGAGCCAAAGTTTATCAACCTTTTGTCCAAAATAAACTACAGACTAAGGCCTACTAAAGCTCAGCTGTGCAAAATGTAATCCTACAGCAAGTTTAAAACCTAGCGCAACCAGACAGAGCAGCATTACATTTGCAATAACCATCAGTTGACTAAGCAGAAACTAATCTGACCTGTCTCCATATACAAAAAGCAAGGCAGAGAATTGTTTGATCCTGTTTTACTTGAAATTGGAAAGTTAACTTTTGCAATCATCCATCATTGAACACCCAAACTGAATGCTAAGTCAGCAGAATTTGCACACGCTGTCACCAAGAAAGGCAAAACTGGAGGGTAAACAGCTTCAGAAAATCCCTTTTTGATGAGCAGCATTCTTTGCCCCACTCTAGTTGTGATGCTGCCCTTCAAAGAGGCAAGTTTTGGTGCTTGCTCCTCCATGCCAAGAAAAGCATATCAGGCAAACATCTGCAAGGACAAGTTCAAACTCCAAGGGACTGTTTTCATTAAAGAAGAGTAAAGTAATGAGGAGGATTATAAATTGCAATGCTCAGGATTATCAAGGACTGGATCTCCTGACCCATAAAGTCCCTTCTCATCCTGTGCTCATAAATAATAGCACGCAATCAGCAATCAATACAAAATAAACAGCCGCCACACTTGAACAGGGCTTTGGAGACACTGCATTTGTTTACGCCAAAATAAAGAGTGGTGTATGCTGTTACGTTTTCTCATCAAGCAGGTTCTGATATTCAATAACTGAAAGTTGGTGCTATTTGTTGTACGCGTGTGTGTCTTTTTAAGCCTCTAATGGCCAGCTGTGACAGCCTGATTCAGATAGTGTAGAAGAAGCTGTCAGCACAAATCTTGGCATCTCAAATCCAGACAACTGCTTGCCACCAGGCGAAGGTTTGTACTCGTGCCAGAATGGATTTTGAGAGACAAGCAAATAGGGCATTAATTCCGCCAAAGAAGAACGAAAAGTGGGGAGAGTTCAGGATCTTACACTTCAGATGATGGCTTTCCTGTCAACAGCTCATCATTTAGCTCGTGCACCATGAAGGGCACGGACATCAGATCCCTCTTGCCCTAAGCTGGCCCTGTCATGCAAAATGTTGGCAGGATCCAGAGACCACCCCTCCATGCAAGATTGCTTGCTGAAATAAAAAGCCTGGCCATCTGTTGGGAGGCAAAGACATCCCTGTCAGCTGGTGCCTCCAGCCTCAAACAGGCCCTTATGTGGCAAAGCCTCAGTACCACTTACTCTTTGGGGAGAAGCTTGCGCTCACCCAGGGTTTGTCGGGGACTGTTCACAGCTCTGCTGAGTGCCGAGCTCAGCAGCTGCTTGCTCGGCCTGCTGTGGCCCAAGTGCCACGTCACGGCCCCGAGCAGAGCTGGGACATGGGAGAATCAAAAATATCAGCACTGAAAGATAGCAATAGCCATGTGAAGGTGGGAAGAGCCTTCCCAGGCTGGCACCGTGCAAGCTGTGCAGCTGGCAGCTCCACACACGGCTCCCAGAAGAGATGGAAAGCTCCTCATGGAGTTCTCTGGAGAAACACTGCGCATTCCAGCTCAAAGGTTGGGAGAATCACTATGAAATACAAGAGCTGGGTTTGGGGGTTTGCAAACTGACCTACATTTTCAAAGTCTTACTCCATTTCCATTACACTATCTCCCCCAAATCCTACAGAAGTTTCAACAAAAATAAACTGCAGAAGAAATTAAACTAATCTATTTAAATCCATAAAAAAAAAAAAAAAAAAAAAAAAACCTCAGGTAAGCAAGCAAACAAAGTTTCCTTTGAATTAAATCAACTCAAGAAAAAATAACTTAAAAAAATCCAATATTTTCAGAGGAACTTTCAAGACACCATGCTTACACAGCCAAGTTTGTTCTCTGCATTTTAAGTACAAATTCACCAGTTTATAGACCATGTCCTGCCAAGCGCCGTATTTTTGTTCCACTGAAAGACAAAACAAAGTATAAGCTCCACTTTGTTTGGGAGTGCACCAAAGCTGGAGCCCCCCAGCTCCACGGAAACATCCCATGCTCGCCCAAGCAAGAGGTAAGCAGCTCCTGAGCTGGCATGGGGTGCACCAACAGATGAAATCCCTGCTCCGGCAGGCAGGCAGATTTGTAGGGATTAGGACAAGGGCAGAGCAGCACTGTCTGATCCATGGGGTTCACCCTAGTCTCTTGATTCTCCCTTGATTCCTGCTTGAAACCTCCTGCCCAGGTGCCTGCTCCACCTCAAGTCCAGTCCTGCCAGCCTTGCTCATTAGGAACACTTCACTCTGCAAATATTTCAGATTTAGATTGACAGGACTGGTCCAGGAGAATTGCCAGCAGAGCTGAGCCCTTTGTAAGCATAAACTTCCATCCCCGTTTGTTTGCATCTAGCTTCTTCACAGTGCGCTATTTTTTTTTCCAGTTTTAACTTTCTCCCCATTTGGCAGGGCTGTGTAGCATTAATACTAACCACAGAGGATATATAGCATTAATACTAACCACTGGGGTCTGAAATTCATTCCCAAGATGAAAAAAATGTGCAAAACAGAGGAGCATCAATAAAATCTTCAACTTTAACTCTCTCTCCAAACTTATGTGACTGCTAAACACCAGCTCTTCCACCACACACGACTCAGTCATCAATTACACTTATTGCTACCATTAAACATTTCTTTTTTGCATGAATCAAAGAGAACGTATTTTCCAACTCCCTTCCTGACTGCTAACATCCCTGGCACGAAGACCACTGGTGCACATGGAGCAGAGCAACACAAGCTAACTCCACGCGAGTCAGCTCAGGTCCAGAACATGCGAACTTTTACAGAGCACCTGGATTTACTGACTTACACTGCAATTAAATCAAAGGACTCTGTGCTTCACCCCTTATCCCCTATGGGTATGGTTGGACAGTATGGGACTGCAGTTTGGAGGAAAACTAGTTAATTTTAGGTTTTATTTAGCTGCAAGAAGATGCAATGCTGGCTGCAAGATCTGCTCAAGCAGCAAAGTCTCTGAGCAGGTAATCCATGCTGTGGTATCATGCTACTACAAACCTCTGAGAAACTGCAAGGACCAATGTAGAACCATAACCTTCAGTTAAATACGAAACTCCAGTGTGAATCAAACAACAACAAAAAAATAACTTGAACTTCTGTCTTCTGCATGCCAGCTGGAAGCTCTAACAGATGGGTTAGTAGCTCTTCTGGAAGGGTTCTCTCCTTACAACCTGATAGAAAATTCACTTTGGAGATAAAGATTTTTTTTCTTATAAAACTGCTGCATTCCCAGAAAGGTTTTGGTGTCACAGGACTCATCATTTGTTCTCTAAACTAAACGCTCTCACCATTGCCCTCTACTCTCTGCTAGCAAGGTGCTCTTTCCCCGGCCCAGCGTGGGCTCTCTGGTTGCCCCCACTGCGTTCCCGCACTGCTGTGCTGCTTCTGACTTCTGACACCTGCTCCCTGCCCCTGCTGGCTCCTTCCTGACACCCATCCTCTGATTGCTCTCCTTTGGCTGAAGGATCCAGTGAGCACGCTGTAAACTGGAGGTCACTCCCCTTGTACAAAATACTCCCTGCCATTCACCACTGCCCACCTTGTCCATGACACTGCAAAGCTTCTGGTTTGTGCAACATCCACCCAGCAGCATCCCACTCTTTGTCACTGCTACCTACCGCAGTGATTCAAATCAAATAAATAACAGCAGAAATCAAAATACTAGCAATAAAGATGTAAAAGGATTTTGCCTTCTTAGTTTTCTTGCCATCACAAATTAATACTCATGTTTATTAAAAACAAACAAAGAGTTAAATTAAAGAAAGCAAGCCCTGACATAATCTAGGTCGGTTCTCCTGTCACTCCCCCAAAGGAAATTTAAAGGAACTCAAACACGAAGGCTAAGCAGTAGGATTTTCTTGCCATTGCCACAATAAATATGTCTGTGGAAGGAGAAAAAAAATAGTTGGAAAGGGAAGACCTGCTGCATTCCTGATGCTGAAGAAAAGCTTGTTTGTTCCCAATACATTGGAGAAGTTGTTCAGGAACAGTTCATCCATGTGAAAATATGACAGCTGTCGGGCTGCCAAGGTCAGCCAGAGCAGTGGCTATCCAGAAAGTGAGCGCCAGTTATTCAACTTAAACCTGTCTAGGGCAAAACAGAGAAAACCCAGCTTCTCTGTGGTGTAAACACATTTGATAGAAGAGTGAAAATTTAGACTCCTGGATGGAACACAGAAGTATACGTGGGTTTGCAAAATTAGTAAATACAAAATACACGGGTCACTGCAATAATTACCAACTGTCCACCAGGCTAAAGGACTGCATGCCCATTCTGTATGGCATACCAATTCAGCAGAGTACTAAATATGTGCATAAATTTCAATACAGAAGCAGTCCTGTTGGAGACAAAGGTACTACTCACATACTCCAGTACCTTGCAGAACCAGCTCTGCTGTCAGCCTCGCTCCTTTCTTTGGATGTCCTGCCAGCAAGAGGATGCTGGGGATGTGATGCTACAAATACAGTTTTCTTAAACAGTACCTGATGGATATTTTATTTCTGATGAAAACTTGGCATATAGAGAAGCCAGTACAGGGGTGAATCTACAGGTCACTGAGAGGCAGCAAGCGCACACACTTCAGCTGCTTCATCTGCTTCTTCAGGGTTTTCTATGCACTTTTCACACACCTCACTTTCTCAGTCAGCAACTTCTATTGCATATACTGGTAACTAAATCTAGTTTGCAATTGGCTACTAAAATCAAAATATGGAAAATATGCATAATTTCATGCAATTTTAAGTTGAAAACAAATAATCAAAATGTAGAAACACCCTTTTAGAAATTTCAGAAGCACTAGGTACATTTCTTTCCTTTATAAGATGACTTTTCTAACCAAAACTCCTATCTTAAAATGGAAAATTCCCAACTTTTTAAAAATTAAACTGATACTATAATGTACTACTTTTCCAGCATTTCTAAACTTTACTTAAAAGGAGCATTTTTTTTTTTATTCCACTTTGCCACAGAAAAAATGTCAAAATAATGGAATTTCCTACACTGTAGAAAATCTGAGCCCAGACTAATTCTACTGATAACTGCAGAAAAAGTGGGGGGAAGGGGTATGTGCATTGGGAAATCTTATTATTTAAAGTATGCAAGCTCCCATTCATTAATGAGTCTATTGTTGCACAGTTTTGTTTTGTGTTTTGTTGTTATTTTACCTCCCAGACCTTTTCATGTACAACTAATCGGTCATGTCAGGTGCTCTATTCACAAAAGAAAAATTGAGCCGTACACTGATATTTACCAGCATGAGGCTGTTCATGGAAATCAAATATAGGCATGGGGAAAACCTCCTATTACCCACATGTTCACAGCTGGATTTTACTTGGGTCTTTAGTCAATAAACAGCAGTAGCTACCTTTGTGGCATTTTTACAACAGGAAATTTATTCTGCAGAAGAGAAATTAAACACCAGATACAGTCATCTAACTCTCTTCTAAACATAACCTTCTTGAGTTGTCAAACATCCTAATTAAGGAGAAAAAAAAATAATCCCAAACTTGTTTTCACTGGATTCAGTGTTCTGAGTGACTTAAAACTGAAGCTGAACCAGACCTGTATTTCGTATTTATAGGATGCTAAACAATTCACTAGGAAAAAAAAAAAAAAAAAGCCAAAACCAAAAGCCTGGAAAATTATTTATTTTACTATAAAATATATATCTCCCTCTTGAACTGCAGAAAAGGTACAAGGAAGGCAACGTGACAGAGAGAATAAGCCTCAAGCAGTCAGAGCCTATTGACTGAGATTCTTCAGGCAATGCCATAATAATAGAAACAGAATAGTCTACATTATTTTTGTGAACTTGCTCTGACTCCTGGAGCTAGCATAGCTGGAGCTTGCTGTTATCAATATAGTAAATATTCAGTTCAGTGCAGCAAATAAGCAAGGAGGCACCCACATAATCACCAAATCAGAAGGTAGGAATGCCCAAAACAGCCTTAAATTACTCATTGCTCGCTTTACCAAGTGTTTCCAGTCGTTTTTCCTTAGGTCTGCATGTTCTGCACAGTGAAGCACAGCATATCAATTTTTCATCTTGCATCTTTTGGATCTAGCGCTCTGATACTGTTATAATGAATCAGAGAAATTTAGAGTACTTTGGGAAAATGTGTTTGGCATTTTTGCCCATGAGTGAGTTAAAATCCCAGGGAGACGGTTTTGGTTTCTTCTCATGGATTTTTAATAAGAAAAGAAAGAGATAACACCACCAAAAAACATCATCACAAAACAGAATTAAACATAGTCCAAAGGCAGGTTTGAGTGCTGGGTTTCTGTAATTTAATTTTGCCCCCAGATCTGACTTTTTAATATTTTTTCCTTAAAGTAGTGAAAATCTGAATTTTCTTATATCTCCTTACCTGCACTCAGCTCTATTATCTACAATTTTTATTAAATTTAAACTGCAGTTACCCTCCTATCACAAAATAAAGTTGGAAGGAGTTTATGCCATCTGTGTAGAGTGCATTTGGTTTAGGACAGCTAGATGCAAGATAACCGAACATACACACACCAACGGTATTGTTAGAGCACTGCGAGGTAAGCAGCAGAGCCGCGCACCCATGCCCCACGCAGAGCTGCAGTTGTTTGCTTACATAGCACAGAAGCCTCCTGAGCTCTGCCTTTCTTTGCATGCTTCAAATCACAGCCTGTTCTTTACGAGATGATGGGCCGTGCTTCAGCTGAAATTGTGACAGACTTTCCAGTATTGGAGTACTTCATCACCCAGCGAATACAGCCACATAACCAACAGAATTTACTCTTATCTATTTCCTAAAAGAACCAATATTCAATCAATTTCTTTCAGCTTAACTACTTTTCCTTTCACTCTTTCCCCATTTCACCCCTCGAATACTAGGCTATAAAATTGGGTTAATGATTTCTAATTTTTACTAAAGATGCTAGACTTCAGTCACTGGAAAAAATATAAAACTGCTCTGTGGTCTGTCATAGTTCACACAATGCCATTGAATTAGCAGCTCTCCCAGAGTCATACTTTTGCTAAAAGAACCTCTGTTCAGTGTAAGCGATGACAGATAACAGCATTACTGTTATTGTAATATGATAGCAGTATTTGGTCGCCTGCTACCTCAAGGTAAACTACTGTAACTTTAGCACGGTTACCGAAAAGCATCGGCAGTATCCCAGTCATGGTATGCTGGAGAGCAGTGCTAATCCAGGCAGCTGAAGCTGTTTCTCTCCTAGCAGATGTGGGACCCTAAAACTTGTCACCTGGAGCTGAGGGTGCTGATGACATATTTCTTTCGTCTGCTTACTGAGAAAGTTATAAAGATTCACATTGTAAATATTTCACGTGTGGGAAACAGCCACTTCCTTTCTTTCGTCCACCTTTCCCTAGATCAGATACATATAAAGAGCTTGCATATAAAACTGTGTGCAACCTGCCTGCACATACAATAATTAATGATTCCTCAACTAACCCGACACCACTAATAGCCTTAAATAACACTGACGCAACAGCGTGATCATTCGAACCTGCAAAACCCAGAGGGGCAGGCTATTTAAAGGACATGTGTGAGCAGTGTACCTTCTGGCCAGAGCCTGAGCCTCTCAAGCACAGAGAAAAGTTTCTGTACAAAAAGATGTGGAGTGTTACTCAAAACCCTCTGAGCAGAGGTGTCCTTGAATGTTTGGGTTAGGTGTAGAAATTGCTGTAATGATATTCCTTCCCATGACCTGGCTCAAAACCTGCTCTGTTTTTATTTTCAAGATTTTTTTTTCTTTTAAGTGGAAAATGCATAATATAAAAAATAAAAATAAAAATAAAAATAAAAATAAAAATAAAAATAAAAATAAATAAAATAAAAAGAGGACAGGAGGGGAGGAGGCCTGGTCAGACTGACATGGAAATGATATTTGACCATATTTATGCACAGGAGTGATGGCCTGAAAAGAGAGAAAGGATTAAGAAAGATGCTGTTTAGATCTCTTATTTACAACAACCCACAGCGTATGCCAGTAGTGAATCAGAAGCACATGAGAAATGAAGAAAGCGATTATTGAGTTCATTCATGTCTCACAATCATTAACTATATACAATTCCAAGGAGTCTCCAGCCCCAGGGAAAAGTAACAGAAATCTAGTGCACATGCTGAAGTGTGCCCATGACATGCTGACTCTGTGCAAGCTCAGGGGCTCTCAGCTTCAGCTGTTCCACTGCCTCAGGGCCACTGCCAGTGAGAGAGACATGCGCAGGACCATGGGATTAGCTGCTGGGGTGACACCCCAGTCTCAGCTTTTGCATCACCAAATCCTCAGCAGAACTGTAACAGCGATGGCCAACTTAGAAATGAGACTGTAAATCTCCTGTGCACACAGTCCTGCTATGAAGATGAGTGCAACTTACCTCACCCGACCCAGCTGGGTAATTACACAGAACATGGAAAGTGCCAATATTCTGAAGGATTGATTGCAACCCCTCGACAGACGATTTATGCTTCAAAAACCAAATGAAGAGTTAGTTTCAAATAAAGTAACAGCAGGGAAGGACTTTATGTAGGGGAGAAAGAAAAAAAAAAAAGCAATAATGTTAGTAAGTCATTATAACTTTTAGTAATTTAAAAACATGAACTAAACTGGGATCCTGGTCAGAGTTGGTAAGGAAGGACAATCTGAAAGAGATGCTACTGTGAGGTGTGATTCTTTTTTTTTCCTGTAATAATATTTTTGTTTGTTTCTCTTGCAGAAAACATCTAGTTAAAAGGAGTCTTTTAAAGAAGGCAGTGAGGGTGAGTCTAGAATTAGCTGCCCAGTAAATAATGCAAATGTATATATGCATATATACCTTTTCTTTATACAAGAAGATATCAATCATAAAAAAAGCTGTGGAACAAAGTCAAATCCTGCCCTGAGCTCTTGCCCATGAGCTGGACATTCCACTCAGGGGTTCCCATTGTTTCATGATATTTAAATGAATAAAGCTCTTGCTTCCTTTGCAGCAGGGAGCTCTGGCAATGAGGACGGGATCTGGAGTATTGTTGCTATTTTGAGTGCTGGAAGGAAGCAAAATGCTGTTTTGTGGAAAGGCGGAGGCACTTTAAGCTGTGCATGTGGTGGTTCAACAAGAGAAGATATTGCAGGATGTTTGAAGGGGATGCTGAACTGGCTCTTGGTATAAAATTCTGCAGAATTTCTGTATGTGTGCGCATGCAAGCAACCCAGAAACTGTAAAATATATTGTAAGTCACCACAGAAGAGGAAGACTGAAAGAGAAGAGAGAAAATTTGTGATGTAACATGAAGAAGAAGATCACACTAGGTGTAATGCTGGACATGTCGTCACATCTGTGCGCTACCTTTAACATGACATTGGAAGAGTTTAATTAATCTTAGAAATAACGACCTCTATGGCAGATGTGTAGAATCAAAACATAGCTTCTAAGTTTTTGGATGAAGTACAGCAGAGTTTTAACTAAAGCAATGGGCCTTGAACGTACAAGAAAAATGCTTTTGCTGACGGCCTCTTCTATGTCACAGAGACATGAAAAGGCATTACAGCCTGTAGCTAAAAGTAGTCTTGCACCCATCCAGAAAGGTGATGCAGCTAACAAGAATATTTTTGTCTGCCCTTGAAGCCACTCACCCAGCAAGGTTACCCAAGCTGGAGGAGAAAACCAGATGTCCTAAACTGGAGTAGAATTAAGATCAGAATACGGGTGAAGAGTTATAGGTGGTATGAGGCAGGGAATTAAGTTGGTTATAATAAATATATTATGCTTATGGCACTGTCTACTTGATTAGCTGGAATGTTGAGAAACAGCATATTTAGCATAGAGTTCAAGTGACTCAAGACATTGTAAGGATAGAGGGCACAGCATCAGATACGCTTACACAAGGGAGCAGGGAACAATGTGCCTTGTTATCTTTGGGAAAGAAGATGACCTCTGTTAACAGCAACAGGCGTCCTCCATGGCCTTTAAAAAAAAGTCAAGAGTTGGCTGCTCTCCTATATTTGTGCCTGTGTCACAAGGATGCCTTTCTGTGTGAAAGCAGGGCTTATACACATGATCAATAGGATACATATCCAGAAAACACACTGCTTGAGGGTTTACAAATTCCTACGTAAATTCTGCATAGTTATTATTTTTCTGTAACCCCATAGAGCAATGAGGACAGCAACAGAAACGGGGAAAAGTGGGTTTACAATGAGCAACTAAGTAACCTTGCCAGATTATCAGGGCAAAAGGGCTGGAGTTCTTGTTCCTCTACATCATACCAACAAAAGCCACAAGTAATTTGATGAACTAGGAAGTGCTTGCAACTTCACAACTTTTCACTCTCTCTTTTTAATATTTTACTATTCTTCATTTGAGAACAATTGTGCTGGCAACTGGCAAAGAGTAAAGAGGATGAGCAAAAACTCACAGCTGGCCCCCCTCTAGCACCTCCCTGGAAAAGAAAAAAAAAAAAAATATATATATATATATATATATATTTCCTTGCTAATGTAAATATACTTAACACATCTCACCCCAAAACTTTCTAACTAGACAATAGATTAAAACCATCAAGAATACAACATGAGTGCAGAATATTGATCTTTATTTTTTTGTGCTCAAGTCTGCAGCTATCACAAAGTTTCACTAAAGACTTATCTATTAAGACCTAATTGCGTAATAATTGGCTTAGGTGTTGAAATTTATTACTCTTTCTATAATACATACATATCACTTATGGAAACGCTGAAATCCTTCAGGATGACTGGCAAAACAGTGTGGATATAGAGGACAAGATCAGGGCTGATCTCAGAGATATTAGTACAAATCTAGAGAAGACATTAATTTTGATCTTTTCTGGTGAGTTGACACTCTGGGCCCAGAGTTAACTAATACTGGAAACAAAACCACAGCTATATGTGCAAAGGCTTAATTAATCTCATTTGCTAAGCACACAATGTCAAGTTTTAAATCCCTACTCAATCTCCAAGTAAAAATGAAGAGGGAGTATGAAGAAATACTTTGCAGTGCCAACAACACATTGTAGCTAGCATGCTAAAATACGCTGGCATCACCTTGTCAACAATAACCACCAACCAACAGACAATACCAACAAAATACTACTACGGGCTTAATTCAAAATGAGAAGGAAAATACAGTTAAATGTACATTATGTAATCAAGTTGTATGTGACTTCAGTGTCTATTAAATGAAATAACATTTCTTCAAGTTCAGCAGTATGAATCATTCAGATTAAACTTGAATGACAATCTTTCTACCCTCAAAGTTTTCTTGGACTGAGCAGAATTACTACAACAGGTACAAACAGATTGCCCTGTTCCTGCCTCTGCAGTGAAGCTTTTCTGCTGCCCTGGAGCTGCAGCATTACCTGTCTACAGCCAGTTTTAGCCTTGGCACTTTTTGAGTGCTTCACCAACATTTTACAGAATAAGTTCATGGATATAAATAGGCAGTTTTGGCTCACTGTATTTGGGAGAGCATGAAGATCCCTTCATCTAAAAGACTCCTGATGTACAAGGAGCTAGCTGGAACTAGCAAGGACACTGAGAAGAAAACGTTTATCCTTGCAGAAAGTGTCTTGGGACTTGTTATGACTACAGGTGGTCAGACACTTGACTTTGTGTCTCCTGAAAGACAGCACCTCCACCAACGCAGTACTCTCTAGTTTCACACCTCTTCAGCAGCATCTAAAAGGGAAGCATACCTCCTACTGAGTCACCAAACACTGCTTCCCACAGTAGCTAGGTTTTTCCTTAGAGGACTCTTCTTTTTAAATAAAACTTGTCAGTCTAGTGATGCAGTGCCAATAATTCCATGTGGTTTTGCTTTTCTATATTCTGAAAGTTGCTTTTAAAAAATGGGTTTCATTACACAACTGGTAAGAGCCAAGCAGTATGTCAGAAGTTTCAAACTGATTTTTTTTTTTTTTTTTGCAACTGGTCATAGTCTTTTTGATCTCCATCTAATCATTTAAAAGGCATATTTCTAGTGTTCACCTACACACCCCTTTTAAAGCAACAGACAGATACAGCCTGCACTTCTTGACAAGAGTTCTAGATTATTTCATTTCTGCCTCTAAAGATCACAAAATCATGACATGAAACTTTTTTTTTTCCCTTTAGAAAAAGGAATCTTTGTACTGAATCCTAGGCAATAACACACTTGGGATATGTAAACCAAGAAGGAAAGTGGAGCTGGCAGAATACCCACTGAAAAGTCTTGCCTTCATCCCAGGGAAGATCACGCTTTTAAGATGTTCAGGCAGAAAAATTTCTGGAATTTCAAATATGTTAATAGTTCAAAGTACTTATGACTCCAAGCCAAAACCCCAAATTAGAACGTTCCTGAGTTCTGGGCAACATTCAGTCTGCATCCTAATTCAGTGGCTGGACACATCGTTGTACGAGACTGAAATACAAATTCAGGTGGAAACAGCCACACCTTTTGTCAAATTCTAATCTGAGGTTGCCACCTGACCAGAAACAAGCAGATCAGATCCCATGTTGGAGACCTGACCTAAAGACCAAGAAGTCTCTAGAATGAAATGGAAACATCTTCCTTAAGTGTGCAAGAGGCATTTCCAAACCATGTCCACCCGTTACTTCTTAAAGGACAGTGGCAAATGGCACCCCTTAGGCTGTATAAATCTCTGCAGAAGGAACAGCATAATTTTTCTCACATCACAAACCTTCCAGTCTAATATTTGACAGCCTAGATCAGGTGCTGTCCAAACATTTATTAAAACATTTTAAATGATGAATATATCCAATTATTACTATTAATGCAGCTAATACTGACTAATGAGGGGGAAACATACTAGCTTGTGTCCCACAATTCATTACCCCTGCCTTGTCAACAATTCAAAGCCCAAAACCTAATCATCCATACTGGGCCCTGTTATATTTCACACGTCACATTTAATAAGTCACTCAGTGCCTATAAATTAATGTAACATGTCGGCGTTTATGAGTGCGGCTTTGTCGCTGTTAACAAATGATGTGCTGGCCTGGTCTGCTGCAGCTCGGCAGTGACGAATGATGGAGGATGATTTCTCTCTAAACTATAAACTACACGCTGGGAACCACAGCAACACATAGGTGCACGTATGGGTATGTGTGTGCTCACACACGTACAGACTGTATGGAAACGGTAGCTAATATAATGGATGTGTGCCTGCATATGTTTTCATAGGCACATTTCATATATTTTTATGCAGACTATTTTTTAAGCCAATCATTCTGTTTTATCAATATACCTATTTATAAATGCATATATATGCACACTATATATTGTACAGCATTCTGAGAATGTATATACAACTCTTCAGCAAGTTTAACAAAAATATATCTACTATATGTATCATGTTACAATTTCACCTGTGTTACTTTAAGCCAACTAAGTTTATAGAACAATACATACAGGTGGAGCTGAGCTGGATTTACAATTAGTCTGAACACCTGTAATATTTCCATGCTTAGTGCTTTCATAGCCAAACACAGCCTGAAACAGAAATGAAACACTGTGGACTTGTATTGAAAAACATGCTGAACTGCAGATGACTGGCACAGCACCAACAAGTTTTGTTGGATTTTTTTTTTCTGAGCAAAACTGATTTTTTTTTAATAGCATTAATAATTCACAAGGTAAGACGTTAATAACATACAACTCATGAAGAAAACTATACCTGTGTTGCACACCAATTTTTTAATATGCTTCTTATTTTTCTGCGAGAAGTGTAAGCGCTGGAAAGTAACAAGGAAAATGTTGGTGTCTTTTTGGTTGCTTCGGTTACAGCTGTGGCAGGTTCAGGACTGATGAAAGACATCTGGATCTACACACGGCTGCATTAAGTACTAGATGCAGTAATAAAACTGCATGTTGCAAACGTACACTGTGGCCAGGTGGGGAGTTGTCACTGGAAGTAGCTTTTATAGAGCTCAACTGGTTTGTCAGTGGTGGAGGATGACAACAGATGAGGAAAGGACATCTGAGAGATGAGCTCTTACCCCATGGGAAAGCTGAATTTTACCAAATCACAGACCAGGACCCCGGGTTTTGGTTTTGTAACAAAGCCGATGGTAATGCCTGATTCCCCCTCTGTTCTCTTTTACAAGAATGATGTATATCCCATGTTACAGCAAAGATTCCCTATCAAACGAAACATATTCAAATACACGCAATAATTTGAAAAGTTTAACTGAGATGCGGATGTATCAGTGCCGAGCCCACAGCCAGTCTGAGAGGAGCAGATCTGACTGTGAATTTTCTGGGTGCTTTTTTGCCTGTGTTGGGAAATGACAGTCTGTAAAACAGAAACTTTTGTGGGAAAAAGTCTTGTCTGAGGGTCTGCCAATATGAAAAAAAGTTCAGAAAAAAATCTCCAGTGTGTCAAAACATCTTCAGATGGTTTATAAATGAAAAGCATCCTTTCCTGGTAAAATGCAAGACTTGCTCGCAAATTTTCATTGAAGTTTAAAAACAAAAAAAAAGTTTAGCAGTACATTTAAAAGTTGACATGGAAATGACTGAACTGAAGCATTTTATTTCAAGAATTTCCCTGTTTTCTTGGACCACTGGACCACAAATAGCTCAGTGATTTATTTTTGTTTTTCTTTATTATTTTAAACCTGGTTTCAAACCTGAAAACATCTACAAGGCCTCTGGACCTGGTAAAACATTTCCTGCAAAAACATTTGTGATATAGGGCTAAGCCCACTGAAGCTGAATCTTTCTCAACAAGAGTATCACTCTTCCAGTATCACTGTGACTTGGGAATCCCCACACAGATACCTTGCACTGAACATGGAACAAAACGCAGGTAGTGAGATGCAAATTCACCTCTTAGGAACAAATAGCACAGAACAAACTGAGTGGTGCTGACACCAAGTGCTCCTCTGCCAGCTGGATTTGGGAGGCTTTGCCAAGCTTTCCACCCAGGCAGCGCAGACAGAGATGCGCTTCTCTGGAGGCCAGTTCTGGGCAGGAGCCCAGCGCAAGTGCTCTGAATTGTCTTTGGAAAAAGTTTGTCTTTCCATAGCCTCCATGGAGGGTGGCCAGCTTCCTGATTTGGGCTTTTCCACTGTGCTCCAGGGCTAAGTTGTGCAAATACCCCCTTGAATACTTTCTTACAGAATGGGAAATTTTAACCTCTCTATAAATACTGTCTCCAAAAGTTATATACTTAAGCAGTGTTCAAAACACTTTAGGTTTCAACCGCTGACAAAGGTTTGTTCTTCACTTAACGTCAGCAACTGTGACTCAGTCCTTCCATATCCCATTGAAGCAGCAATTCCGAATAGTAGTGCAGCAAAAAGCCATACTTCTTTTCCAAAATCTCCCCATCCTGGAAGGGCCATCCAATGGTTAAAGTACTAGACCAGAACACACAAGACCTAGATTCATATCTCTGCTTGGCATACATTGTAAGCTGCCAAGTCGCTTTTAGGCTGCTAAAGATGCAATTAAGCCCTCTTGAAAGTCCTACTGCACATTTTACTGCATCTTTAGAAGTCAAAACACCTTTAAAAATCTAGCTTTAAATCTCTCTGTGTCTTCTTTTCCCATCTTTAAAATAGGGATCATGACACTTCCCTATCACACAGGTACTGTAAGGATAGATAAAGACAAAGACACTTTCTAAAAGGTGTCATACATACCTAGGGTTGTCTCATGTATTGTTGGCATAAAAAAAAACTCAGATATTTTTAAAGACTTCTGATATATAAAGAGGGAAACGATTTAGGATTTCATAGACTTTTTTTTTTTTAATGTCTCTAAGAAAATTATTCAGTACAGGCAGGATCAGAGAAAGAAGCACACTTCCCAATTTGTTTTTCTAGGTCGTGTACAGGGGTTTGGTTTTTTTTTTTTTTTTTTTTTGGTACTTCACATCTCTAGACTAATAGATATGGTAAAATTTTGTTCAAAGGCTTGAGAATCCCTGTTCCTGCACTCTACATAATTGGGCAATACCTAGTGCTGAAGGAAACCGTTTTGGAGTAGTCTGAGGTCAGCCATGGCGCTGCAGCGTGCGGCGCCTAACAGCAAAGGTTAGTTGACCAATTAAAGCTAAGTGATGCCTCGGTGTCCCAGCAGCCTGCCATTTGCACAATGTGAAAGGTAATAAAGACCCTGACAAGCCAGGACCACGTGCCGACCAAGCAATACAGAGCTCTCCTACCAGAGCAAATAAGCAGGGAAGGAGGGGAAGAAACAAGATCCCCAAAGACATTAAATATTTTAATAATTTCACTAAAGAAAATTTATTTGGTAATTGGCTATTAAAACATGCATTATTTTGCCTAAAAGCAATATTGTAATTCCAGCACCTAACTCAGAAATTGTACAGCACAAACCCTGTGTTGCAGTTTCTTGAAAGGAAACTCCCAGGCAAGCAGAAGTTGAGACCATTGTTCCCGACTGAACACAAATCGTCTGAGCAGCTCTGCTGTTCAGCACACCCCCATTACTTTTTTTTATCCCATCCTCCTCCATGTCCTGTCATTCATTTATCATCTCTAGTCCTTTCAGTCATAAATTCCGTGTGGCAATACTATATTATTTGTACAGAAATCTGACCTACTGGAGGCCTCCAGGTACTACTGCAAAATACACGATATACAAGAAGAAACTTCAGCTTTTTTTTTTTTTTCCTTACATACACTGAGCTGTAAATGGGCAGGAAGAAAAGCAAAAAGTGAGCTGAGTGACTAACGGGAAAACTTAGTAACATACGCATGCCACAGCAGTCACGCTTCGCTCTGAAAACTTAGAGAACTCCACGAGAAAGGTGGAGATGCTGCAATAAAGCTATCACACCAGCGCTGCTAGAGACAGCTTTAAAAAAAAAAAAAAAAAAAAAAAAAAGGCAAAACAGTAGAATTACCCTGTTGCAAGGGATTCATGGAATCTCTGAAATCTTGAAGAAAAGAAAAGAAATCTGCATGACAATAACAGTGTTTCCTTCTCTGAGGGACCCACAGGGCTCAAAAAAATCTTACAGAAAAAAAACAGCTCTTTTCAATTCAGTCCATTGTATATAATGGTGAATGTCGCAAGGTTTATTTTATAATGATTTATTATCAAGAAAAATAAGGGCTTAGGCTTAGACATATTTTCTCGAGAATTTATTGTTCACCAAAATGGTTTGTTTTGCAGAAACATTTCTTTTTCCCTTTTCTTTTTTTTTTTTTTTTTTTGGCTTCATCCTAGAACTACCTCCATCTATATTTTCCTTTGCATTTAGAGAGGTAAATTTTAAATCTTCATCTGTTCTGCTGCTCTCAGACTTCCCCTGCACAGAGATGATGTATCCATGATCACGGCTAAGCCGCTATCCTTTCTTCTTTGCAGGATACTGGTCTGGTTTCTCCCTCCTGTAATTTCAGAGATCACCCAGACCTCTGGAGAGCCAAGAAGGGAGCAAAGCTTGGCCAGCGCCACCCGGAGACACAGGTACATGCCTGGATCCCACCGTAAGGAATTTGCTGTGCCAGCAAAATCACTTCTGGGGAACACCCAGGTGGTACAGGAGGGCAGGAGAAGCCCAAGCCCTTCAGCTGGAGCAGAGGCTTGTGTTCAGGAACCGGCTCCCAGAGGGAAACAGCCCAGGCTGTTCCTCAGCTGGAGAAACATCCCTCCTAATCCCTGTGCAAGGAGTGAAATGAGCCGCACTGAAATGAAGGGCTTTAACCAGCTCTCCTTGCCACCTGCCTGTGCTAACCAGCCTTGGCTAGGTGTGCTTTGCATGATCCTGTGCTATTTCAGTGCCACCATAGACTGATAGATAAAGGTTCATCAGCCTGCCTTTCCCATGTGTTTGCAATTCCTTATTACAGCAGAGGGACGACATATTCTTTATATACTTAGTTCCTATAGCCCTTGTGCGAGTTAAGGAAGCACCAATATTCTTTTGCACAGGGGAGGAGAAGAATTGACTCAACAAGGCCATACAAGCATTTTTGGGAAAAGAAGGGAAGGTGTTCCAGTGCATGAACAAGTACTCTAGCCCTGAATTTCTAATTCAGTAATTATTTGTAGCAATTAGAAAAGCAGAAGTATTAAAAAATTAAAATGAAGTCTACCTCAGCTGCATTTTCTACTTAGAATGAGCACTTGGTTCAGAAAGTAAAGTAAAAACCAAGTAGGTGATGAAAAGTCAAAGTATGTTGTATGTCTAAGCTAAACTGATGCAATTCCACATATTCAGGAAAAAAATAAAGTCAAAAGTAGGTCAGAAAAGCTGACAGAATTAGTCACAGAAAAGAAGAATAGAAAAATTGATGGGAAAAGATCGCTTTTCATGATGAATTCATAGTCAGTGTTTAATTGAGTACAATGAACTTGAAAATACACTTGGTGAATGTCTGCATTAGCTGGACTGCTGCATGTTTGTTAGCAGTTAAGATACAAAAACTGATCAATAGTGTAAAACAAAGGAGCTCAGGTATGCATGTGTACTCATACATCACTCCAATAAATTATTCCGGGTGTTACAACCAGGGGAAAGGAAGGGGGGTGGATTTAGAACAATCATTTTGGGATCAAGAGCTAAATCATTTCAACCACATCTTGATTTCTGCAAAACTCTGCAGGAATTATGAGGCTTAACAGCATCTCAACAATTAGCATATTATAAATACAAAAATGATATATTAAAGCAAGAGGAGAAAAAGGCCAGCATTTTACACCTACAGTAATATAATTCCACTACTTAATGCAAAGTAACAGGCATTAGAGTGTTTGGGATCCTCTTGTATAGCGTTATCTGCTCTATCAGTAAATGAGACTATGTGAACAGTACAACCTATAAATAATTCAAGGCCTGAGATGGCAATTATAGAACCATGCACAACCAGCATGAATATTTTATGAAGGCTAAAACAGCCCTCAGAATGAATCATGGATAGATGAACACACACACATACACACACACACACTCAGCTGTTGGCCAAGTATTGCTTCCAGACATGGCTTATATCTGATCTTTAGTAGATCTAAAAAAATTCTTGAACACAGAAGTCAGAAGTTACATCTGTATTTTTATATATTAAAAGATATTAAAAAATAAATAAAGTGACTGTAGAAAAAAAAATGTTTTATTGGTGAGAGAAAATGTTTATTTCTTTTCAAAGATTCTAGTAGAAATTATAAACAACTTTTTCGTACGCACAAAATGCAGTTGATAAAGCAAACCATGAGGTCCAAACCAAGGGCCTGCAAGGGCTTATTGCAGACCGAGTACAGTGGTCTGCAAAATCTGGCACTGCACAAGGACCTGCCTACATGGAGATATGTACGAGTAGAGATATACAAGTATAGCTCATACTGGTATAACTTCCCATATGGGCACTATTATTGCAGCACAAGAGCATTCACATGGGAGTTACAGCAGTATAACTACTCCAGCATAATTATACGGGTATAATTATGCCACTAAATTTCCCTGTATTAGCAAGCCCGGAGAAAACCTCCGGGTAAGGAGCACTGCACTGCTGCAGCCTGCCCCAGCACAAGCCAAGTGCCTGCAGCGAAATGCAACCCGGAGCAGAGGATCCCAAACCCTGCTCCCAAGCCAGGACACTCAGCGGCACATGAGTAAATTAATAATGCACTAACAACAACAAAAAAATAATCTTATATTATTCACATACACATTAAGACATGTGTACATATACACACTATAGATATATTTATACTGTATATAAATATGCATACAGACATCTCTATGAATTTATATTTTAGAACATGTGTTATAAACACTGTCTGATTAGTCCACAGATCACCTCTTTGAAATGAGGATGTATAATTTCTCCCATTCTCTGGCCGGTAAAACTAAAATACACAGTTAAAACACCACCAGCTATTAAAAGAAACTGGGCTGGAACCTGACTGACCATCAGATAACTCTTCTATGCCAAATATAAACAGATCTTCGATAGCTTGAAGATTTCACATATGCAAATACATCTGACCTTACTGTTTCTGGGTGCATGGCAATCCATAGACATGCGTGAGAAATAAAGATTAAGACTGAAAACAGGAAAATGACTGGGATAAGGAGACAGCATCAGATGTTTCTTACTAATCTTAATACTTTTGTTGCCTCTTTTTTATTTTATTTTTTTTTAACTTTAATTGGGTCTTTCTTTTCCATCTAAAAAAGGATCTTCTAAGGCTGCAATTTAAAACGATGCGTTGCAGACAGGCTGCCGAGGTCTCCTGGAAGGATGTGCCCATGAATAGGGTCACAGTGTCACAGACAGCGCAGAGAGCACGAACTCACCCATCTCGCTGCCTTTTCCTGTATGACCCCTATAATTTTGTGGGTTTGGCAAACACAAGGGGCAATTGTGTCAGCCAGGGTCAAGCTGCCATTGTGGGGGGTTTGTGGGCAGGTTTGGGATCTGAGGGAGAGGGGTTGTGTCATGCTGGGTCGAGATACTGCAATTGTGGGTGCCAATTTGGCAGCTACAAGGTGGGTTACAGTTGTTTTCCAAGGAGGGAAAAGTGGAGTATGGAGGCAGCCCTGGAAGATGTAGTTTGAACTGAAGCTGTTTCTAGGAGGTTTGGGACTCAAAAGAATGTGAAGTAGGTTTAAGGAAGTGGGGGAGATTGCAGGGGCATGAAGCACCTAGGAGCTGGAATAGTTTAGGATAATTGTAGGGGAAGATGCTGTATCCAAAAGCATCAGTGCCTTCAGCATGATTTATCACTCTGACTGTAATATCACATTCAACAAATAGGTGCATTTTTTCCAGCAGAAGAACCTGGAGAAACCATGCATCCCTCAGTGTGCACACCCATGAGAAAGGGGTGTACTGGGGGGAGAGGTTTCACAGGTGGCTTCTGCAGCCTAGTTCTTCTTTACCTACAACCACCTCCTAACTCAGCCTTTTTTCTCTAAGCTGCCAATGCATTTGTAGATGTTGCATTTTGACTCAAATCATTAACTTGAACATGATCAAAATTCTGGTGCATATGGATACAGCAAAACAGAACTGTTGAGTTTGTTTTTCCTCATTTAAAGGCAGTGAATAAAAAATTATGAACAGAAACGCATACCTTGAGACCACAAGTCCAGAGGAAATACTCTGCTAATTGCAAGGGTGTATTAAAGTCATGAACTAAGTAAACTAATTTGCTCTTGGCATATTTTCTATACCTCCCAGGTTTCTGTTTAGAACCTCTGTTTAGACATTTCACAATCTAAATCTGGTGAAGTCTGAAAAAGGCCTTCAGAAGAAGGGAGGAAAAAAAAAATAAAACAGGCAACTGGTGTAGTAAGCAGCTTTGGAACTTCATCTGGTTTTCTATTAATTTGCAATATAGATTTGATTTCTCACTAAAAAAAATGAATGGTTAATCTTTTATTTTTATTATTTTGACATTTCTGTTTACCTTTTAGAAATGCTATCAGAGGCACAATGTGGCATTGGAAAGCTAAATGCTAACACATGGACTGCTCTACTACTCTGCAAAAATTTCTCTCATACTTTTGCAAATACCACAGCCAAAATCAACAGTACAAGTTTGATTTTTTTCATCATGAATTGACAGCTTATTTATCTCCAAGGAAGAACTTTCTAAACCCCTTAAGCTTCCAAACAACTGAGGAAGGATTCTGCTGACTATTCAAAAATATTGGTGCCTCATAAAATTATAAGCTAAATTATTCAATTCACTGCGTGTTCCTTCCAAAAGAAAAGAAATATGCACTATGAATTGCAACAGACTTCACGAAAACCAAAGTCAAAAGACCAATCTGAAAAAAAAAAAAACCACCACTTTCTTATTAGCATAGCATCTTTCATCTGATATTAAGCCTGTGTCTATCCATGCCATGCAAAAAGTCCAGCTAAACACTCCTCTTGGTATCAGCTAATCTTAAACACATATAGATCTTCAAACACTTGGTCGAGTCTCATTAAAGTCAAACTTTAACACATGCTTCAGTATGTGCAGAACAATGATGGATTTACATTAAATGCTCAATTGCTTTCTTGAATTAAGGCCTCAACCGCTTCATAGTCCAGTGAAGGTAAACATGATCCTCCTCCCATTGCTGGATAATGCCAACGCTCTGTTACATAGAGAACGGGTACTGCCAAATTGCCATTGCTTTCAGCAGAAATAACTGTCTCTGGTGACCAGTGGGCCGAGCGAGATGGTACAGGCAGGCTGGCCCACGGCGGACAGCAGGGAGCATCACCCCACTGCTGCAGCATCCACCTAAAGCCAACCCAGCCACCGTCAGCCCCTCGCTGTGCATCTCCCCCAGCCGCTGCCTTCCAGCGAGCTGACTGCGTGTTTGCAGTAGAAACTTTAAATCAATACACGGGAACGAAAGTATCCAGCAATGCTAACAGATCAAGTATTCAAATACGGAATCCAAGTAATGTTTAGCTTGCCAGTAAAATGCCCAATGTAACTCATTCACCCATGAAAAGAGCTGTGTCTGAAGTCATCTTTATTTACAATGTGTTTGTGCCATGTGTTTGTTTGGAAAGAGGAGGAGGAGCTGGAGTAGGTGGCATCTCTCATAGGTTCCTTTTCACACACTCCAAAGGTCTGGGCCTCACAAGGCCGTCAGTGAGGAGCAGAGCCAGGCACACGTTCAGTTGCAGCAGAACTACATAACGTAGCCACTGTGAAAGCGGTCTGTTAGCCTGAGATTGTAAATCAGGAATTACCCTGTGCAAAATACAGAGTTACTCTGCTCTAAAAGTGATGTAACACAGAAATCAGACCATGCGCCACTCTATCTTCACCACCCAAACAGCAAACTGGTTATAAAAATTACAAATCAGCCAAGAATATCCTAATAGGTTATAAGTTTTATGAATGTCAAGCTGGCAAAAATTTAGAGGTTTTCTTTCATGTAGAAGCCTGAAATTTTGAAATGCATTTTCACCTAAAAACAAAATAAAAAGCAAGATACTGTTAAAAAAATTAAAATAGAAATTGTACCTGGAATATCAAAATCACCTTAGGTAAAGCACTGTAAAAATACAAGATATTGTGGGAAACCTGTAATTTCCTCAGACATCCTGCTGGCCACTGTGATGTATACCACGGTCAAGTGAAATATGATAACAGCGAAAAACACACTTCACGTTTTCCTGTCTCAAGCTCTCAGACCACCCTATCCTTGGAACTAATGGAAAAATCTCAGATAGCAGGAAAGATCCCACAAGGAAAACATAAAACTGCCAGGAGCAGGAGGTATCTCCAGCTATGTCATACAAAGTATCATATAACATTTTCACCCACTTATTTTTGTAAAGTAAGAAACGCTTTTCCCACCAAGCTGCAAGTAAGATTTCACACCATAAAATTAAATACATGTTGAAATCCTGTTTGAACATATTAGATTAAAAAAAAAAAAAAAAAAAAAAAGGTGTTATTCAAAGCACTGCTCCACCCTGAAAATGGTATTTTTGTAAGCAACTGAATCCAAAAGGGATGGCTCGTTTCTAGGTTACTCTGTAGAGTGGCTGTCTCAAGAGAGATGAAAGAGCAAAGGTAGGTCTTTCCTGTATATCCCTATCAAGATATTAATGGATGTGATGGGAGAAAGCCTGAAGTGATGTCACTGGAAGCAGAGTGCACAGTGTTATATGGATCCCATAATGGAGCAGGAGAGATGAGCCACAAACATGAGAGAGGGAAAACGCTGATGAAAATCAGGTAAACAATGGCCAAATGGAAATGCAGTTGGAGCATAAGTGGTTGTGAAATGGGATAAATGGATAAAGTTAAGTTCTCACTAATGGGACTTGGACCACATGAAGGAGCAGAAGAAAGAACAGGAGACTCCATCATTTGAGGGTCCTAAACCCACACGTCCCGCTCTATGAGCCCCTCTAGAAATACCATCCTGTAGGGTCTTTCTAACCTACCGCAATGCAACACACACAGCGTTTTTATGTCAGCAAAGCAACTCATTTTTAAGGATCGTCACAAAAGCAACAGGAAATGCATCTTGCAACATAAATGGTCATCCAGAATAGAAAGGAGATTTTGTGCTAAACACATAAAACCAGTTCCCTGGGGTTAGAGACATTACATAACACCCCCACCAGTCACTAAATGTGATTTCTGTCTCACTGAAATAAGTGAAGACAGGTAACCACTGTAACTGCAGAATCAGAATAATGAACTGGCCAACAGATGGCAGCTGAACCAAATCACCTGATTTAAATAAGATCTGCATTCTCTTCAATCGGGCAAGTTTTGCAAACAGATTTAAGTCAACTGGCAGATAAAAATCAAGCAATTTCAGAGTCATGCTTGCTTGTAATGGATTATAACTTCATTATGAATTATATCTCTGAACCTTCATATTTACAGAAGCAAACAGTACTACTGCAGCAACTGAAAGTTGAGGGGAGGGGGGAAATACAATTGCTCGAATTTTGCTCCTCGATGATACCATTAAAATAATAAAATAATGTGCTGCACATGAATCTGGCCTCTGATGGCAGCACTTTGGTGAGAGACTGAGAAAACACAAAGCAGAGATGGAGTCCTCAGGCAGTCAGTGAATATGAATTAAAAAAAAAACAAAAAAAAACACCAGAGAGCTTTCTGGCCTGAGGTTAGAGGCAGAGGTTGGCATTATTTTACATTAGAAACAATTCACATTCAAAACTGTAATTGATAGCAGTGAAGTGTTAGGGAAAAGAGACTGTGGTGCTCAGGCAGGCTGACCTGCCAATCAAACTCAACCTTTCTTTGAATGAATAAAAGCTTCATTGCTCTATTATGTGGATCTGGGCAGGCAGCACTAAAGTACCCTGTTTGTCAAGTTTATGTGCACTGCCCCAAGCTACTTAGACACCCATGCTCAATAATAACTTGAAATCATCAGTGATTTTTGATTGGGTTTCTTTTAAAACATTTAGTGTTAATTTTACTAAGTCTCTGGAACTTAAAGAAACAGGAGGGCAATATTTCCACTCTGCTTTGTACAAAGACTGACAGACAATTCTGCTGCTATAGTTAAGGCAGAGAGAGGCTGTTGGCTTTTTTTTTTTTTTAAACATCTGTGAAACCGTGTAGTCTGAACGCTGCAGGCAACAGCTCCTTATCATTACAGGGAGGAAATGCTTGTCTTGATACTTTTTTTTTTGCCTCTCCTCCAGGCAGGAGAGCTCTTGTAAATAGAACAATTGGCCCTTTGCTAACCACTTGATGGGAGACTTTAGTTTTTCACGATTCCTTCTCTCTCCCAATTGCTGCCAGTCCATTATGCCCCTTACAGCACCAAATCCACTGCTGCTGTCGTCCAGATGCACTCATGAGCACTGGGGACAACAGAATTACCTGCAGCAATCATGTTTGTCTTTCTGTTTGCAAACCAACCACCTTTAAAGGTCTGCCTGTCTCTGCTGAGAGATGCAGTGAGTGCTCAACACTGAGTATGGCCAACGATGGTGATAACCTAAACTGCAGGGTGCTGTTTCTACTCCTTGCATGAGTTAAAGGTTGTCTTCTCCAAACAAATAATTATCAAGCTGATCTTTCAGGAGGGGAATGGTTTGTAAGCAGGAGATACAGGGGCCTAAGGTGTTTAAGAGAGGATTTCACTGCTCAACTTCATGATTTCCTCATTTTTTTCTTTCCTGCTGCTAGCAGTCTTTTGCCTCTTAAATCAAAAGTGAGTGTCTGACCGCTATGGAATACAGGTCTGGTTTTCTGTGCAATGAGAAGCGAGAGGTGTCTGTAAAGAGAGGTGAGGGCAGCCTTGAGTCTGGTTCTGGCACCTCTGCCTGCTGGGGGGAGCACTGAGAGCTCCTCACCCTGCACTGGAGCACTGACAAATATCCTCCAGGCAGAGGAATCTGCCTGCACACTCACCCCCCATTTTATTTGATTAATGTGTGTGAGAACTGCTTGTTCTCCCAGCCTCTGCAGTTTGTTTTTACCTCCTAAGTCTCCTTATTATCAAGTATACAAAGTTAGTTTAATGCAGATATGTACATATTTAAGTTTCTTGTAAAGATGCAATAGAAACTGTTGCTGGGCAATTAGCTCGTTGTGTCCAGATATTCTCGTTGATACACAAATATGATAAACTACGCATAAATACAAGTAAGAGCTCCCCCCAGAGTAGAGGAACAAAGATTGTGTCACCATAAGAAAGCAGCCCTCCAAAGACAACTCAATTTCAAAACCCGATTTAGCAAGCAAAGTTTCTGATTATATTCAGCCACTATTTTTCCAGTTCTCTACACAAGTGATTGTGGGAAAAGCTATTTTTGTAAGTGATGACAATGTTGCAGCAAACTAACTGGGCAGTACTATATGGCTGTAAGTAGTAGCAGAGAAATCTCTCTTAAAATATTTACAAAGCTATTAAAGGGGAGACAGAAGAAAGTGAAGCAGAAAAGAAAAGCATTCACACAACTTCTGTCTTTTAAACCACTGTCCCTCTTCCTTGAGCCCATTGTCTCCCGGGTTTTAAATTATCTTCTAAGCTGTACTTTCAAAGGTGAGGCTCTGTACCAGCGAAGAGACAGGTTGGTTGAAAATAGATTCATCAGGCTTCAAAGGATTATTGTTTGCAAAGAGACAGTACAAACATTACTATTTCACAGTACAGCTATGACATTATTAACCTACTGTGCAAGGATTTTATTGCCAGATTGGTTCATTTATCAAAAATAAGGGAAATTCAAAGCACCATAAGGAAGCTAACATTTCAGCAGGCTTGGCTTTCACTTAACGTCATTAATCTATCTATTTACACAAGAGGCAAAAGCATTCGTTTAGTGGTGTCTTGCCATTCAACATAAGAGCCTTGATTCAGTTTCTGAGCATCAGTACATCAATACCGCACTTGGCAGCAGAGGAAATATTAGTATTTTTGTTATAATTTTTTTTTTTTTACTTGCAGTGTCCCTTCCCTTAAGTGCTGGGTGGAGGATGACGACAGTTGCTGTATGTGAAAAATATGCATGTGCACAAATACAGCTAACACTGGAGAAGAGATATTAAAATACTGCGATATACATGTCATTAAAAGAATGAAAACTTTTACGTGAGAATTTGTGTCTGTATGTCATGATATCACAAGGTAAAAGCAAAGAGTATGCTGGGGGAGGGAACATTGAACAATGACTCCTTTTTTTGTAAAGAAACTGATGGCAAACATCTCAATAATTCATGAAGAAGCAATTGATTTTTTTGGCTGGAAGGACTGGCTCCTTTCGACTTGTCCTCTCCAGAGAAAAAGCTCATTAACACAGAGGTGTGTGTGTGTTGGGGGGAAGGAGGGGTGCTCATGTGCACGTGTATGTTCTGTGCTTGTGTGCACACTATTTATGTGCATATTTTTATCAAAAACTTTTAGACATCTCATACAAATGTGATATTATGTCTTTATCTATATACAGACTAGAGATACAAACGCACATACACACAGTTAAAATGCCCTTATGGGTTTTCATTACCATATTCAGACTTCCCTATTCCCAAAGACTTTCATGAAGACCCTAAATTATAGCCTTTTAATTGACCCACCTCCAAAGCATGCAGACTGCTAAGATCCCAAGATGCATATAGTATTTTTGCAATACATTATGGGTCAAATTCATTTCAGGTACAATCCCTCTGCAGTGACTAGTTATATCTTTTGAGAATGTTAGCCCCCAGAGTACATTGACAGCAATTACCCTCATTTTCCTTCAGGAAACATTACAATATATTTGAATGCTACAGAAAGCAAAGGAAAATGTGCTTATTGTCATGGCATCCTCAGACTCCTTATAATGGAAATTATAACGTCTCCAGTTCAGTCTACTAGGTTTTGACCCCAGTGGTAAAAACATAAATGAAGGTTTTTAGTTTTTCTTTTATTGTTGTTGGTAGTGTTGTTGAACTCCCTTCTTTTATCATTGTTTTAAAGATTTTAAAGAGCTTTTTCAACTAGCTGAAAATGTACCATGCAGCACCCAGTACTTTATGAGTTTTAACCCAACAAAGCCAAGGTATAGAAAAGTTAAACTAAAGCTGTGACTTCATCCTCATGCCTGAATACCGCAAGTTCACAACCTTGCATATGATGGATAGCATATGTTGCAAGAGGTTGGCACAAAAGCGGGGAGACAAAGAAGTGTTACTAGCCTTACTCTTGAAGGATATACTTTCTGCATGGTGTGCAGAGTTTAGGTAGTTATCCTCTATGAAGGATGTGCAGTCCAACCTCCTACAGTAGTCTGAAGCTTCAGCATTAGCTCGTATTATTGAAAGTCATTCTAGCACCCAGTGATCCATTAACTGTGAAACCAATGAATTTACTCCTCTGCCACCCACCACTGCGCAGTTTCCTCCCTGGTTTTCCACCTCCTTCCATTGCTCCCTTTCTCACCTCCCCATCTTCTCATTTCAGCCTCACAGACAGAAAACCCTTTCCAATGAGAGCACTGCAGTGAGCTGGATGGTTGTACCACCCAGATTTTCCAGATCCCTGCAAACAGGACTGACAGCAGCCCACAGCATGGGGCTATTCAGCATACACCACAAACCTAAGACCTATTGCTGGACAAGGATGCCCCAGTTCCCAGCCCACTCTCCAATCCCCGATGAATCTACCTATATTGGGATATAATCACTATCCTTGGAAGCTGGCATGTCAAGACATGGCTTTTGTTGTACAGAACATATCAGAAAACAAAGGTGAAGCTATGGATTTTTTCTCTTCTTTCCCATAGATG
This sequence comes from Cygnus olor, assembly GCF_009769625.2. Lineage (NCBI taxonomy): Eukaryota > Metazoa > Chordata > Aves > Anseriformes > Anatidae > Cygnus > Cygnus olor. The sequence continues at coordinate 8,649,075 of NC_049182.1, forward strand.
ACCGTACCACAGCAAAGCAAACAGAGCTTCACTGCATTTAATACATGCTCTTCTTGGCATGTACTTTTGTCCAGAATTACATATTTTTAAACAATATCAAGGGCCAAAAACAACATTGGCTTTGAAAGTTTAAAATTTAGCAGCATGTTTTAAGACTCAGAAGATGGCGAATTATTTTGGTTTTTGCCGGCTATGAATTGCAAACCCAAATGATTAACCTCTCCGCTGGGCTCCCTGTTTCCAGGGGAAACAGCAGAAAGGATGATTTCTATGCTTAAATCTCTAAATCAGATTGCACAGAGTAGTGCTGGCAGGTGATAGCTGAGCAGAGGATACATCCTTTTGTCATCAAAACCTTACAAATTATTTATTTGATCAGGAAGGAGAGCTGCAAAAGGCATCATATATTGACAGTTACTATTTCAGGGTGGGTTGCCATCCTTTCCACTTGCCGTGAGAATAAAGAAACAACTCTTAAAATACACTCAACTCTCCATACATTATATTTTTGGTGTGGATGAACATTGAACTTACAGCTCAGACCACAAAGCTAATACATCTCTCTGTAATGGATTTGTGCAGCAGATGATCCTATCAGCTGTGCTCCAGAAACCCTGGGCTTGTTTTTTGGCTTTGCCATGGATCTGTTGTGAGAGTTTGGGCTAATCACTTTAACCAGTTGTGCCTCTGTTCTCTTCTTCCTCGCTGTTGCCTACCTTTGACCACTCATGTACAGTGAGGATGAGTGAGAACAGGACTGGTTTCTGCCATGTCTAGAAAATGTTACGTAGCATCCCAATCTTTGGAAAAGCCATTATATGCTACTTCACAAGTAAATAATTATAACCTATCTATCCATCCCCATTCAAACCCAACTGGTATACCATAGTGTGCATTTTGGGGCCCATCTCCTCGAGAGAACTGTTCACAGATACTGAACAGATTTCATTAGCTCACTTAGGACAAGCAATATGAGCCTGCCCTGGCTCTCCATTTATTCTTCAACACCATCTAAAATGTTGCTTCTAACACAAACTAGCTCAGGACTCTCTTTGGATTCTGAAAATCAGCAGCAGATAATTGTAGTTTCTCCTTTTTTTTTTTTTAAATTGAACTTCTCACAGTAATAGCTGTTTTACCTGTCCATATCATATCATCCATATCCAACCCATTGCAAGACTGCAATAAGGGAAACCAGCATTTCTACATTTAAAGATCTTATGATTTTATATTCAATCTTATTATTCAGGAGGGAGCTAGTCTCAGAGCACCTCGGATTGTCATACACTTAATCTGACAGATTCAGGGTCCCAAGGAGACAAAAAGGATTGCAGACCTAGAACAAACTCTCTTCAAAAGCAGGCCTTTTCTTGGAGCTTTCCAAAGGATAACACCTATGAACATAACGTCTTCCATAAAGGCAGATATTGTGCCAAGCATCTGTCTCAGCAGTGGCCAATAGTAGCTATTTAAGAAGACAGAATAGGAACATGGGAAGTGTATCTGAATGTACTCTCTAGCTTCCAGCAATCAAAGTTTCAGTGCTCTCAGGGCCCAGAGGTTCTATCTGAGACCTCATATTTAATAGTCTTTGTCAGATCTATCCTCCCTTAACTTCTCTCTCTTTGAACTCATTTACAGTGTTGACCTCCACAACATCCTGTTGCAATGGGTTCCACAATTTAATTATGCACTGTGTGAAAAAGTACTTCCTCTGTTTGTGTTAAACATGCTATCTGATCATTTTATGGGGAATTTTTACTCTTTGTATTGTGAATTGCAAAGACTCATTCCATATTCCCTTTGATGATTTCATAGTCTTTATTATATCTTCCTTCACTCCTCTCTTTTCCAACCTTATGATTCCTGGTCTCTATAATCTCTTCTCATACATGAATCATTCCACAGTCCTGAATATCCCTTTTTTATTTATGTATTTTTGCAAAAGATACTTATTTTCTTCACTTATTTGTGTTCTTCTGATCACTATGTTGGAATTGAAAAAGCAGAAGCCAGAGGAATCGTTTGTAAATTTGTTTTCCTCACACAGCTCTTTTTGCTATTTTTAAAATATTTTTTTTTTTCTCTGTAGAATTTCTTTAAGAATCAATGAAATAGATGGTTTTCTTAAATGTGGTCACACCTCTCTAACTTTATTTCAACTGATAGAAATTTATAAAAGCCAAATACAATGTTTCGAAATCACATTATGGCCATTACTAAATTGCCAATGAACAGAAAGATGCCAATTGAAGGGCAGGTGTACAGAAGACAAGTTCTTGTAAAACGTGGTTAGACAGACCCTGGAGTCCAGGGCGTATCAGGGAAGGGATTTTACTAATCTTGGTTACTTTCCATTTCCTTCCTTTAATACAGTAAGTGATGCTCCATTATTTGCTACTTTATTTGCTCCATTATTTGCTGCTTGAGTTTGATCCTCTTGATCCCCACCATCTTGACAGCCTCGCACTTGCTCCAGTTTTGCATTAGGAATAAAGATAACGAGATTTGTGAAACAGCGTGAGTTATTCACTCTGTCTTGAGCTTCCACCACTGAGACCTTCCCAGCCACTCGCTCCTGACCATGTTGTCAATAGCTATCCCATGCACTAACTCTGTAATTAGTTGCTTTTGCAAAAAGCTATTTAGAGTTCACATCTGGAAACAAAGTTCTTGGCTGATCTGCATTTTTAATTGTTACTTTGTACATATCCTTAACCATTTTACTGGAGTCTGATCCCTCCTCACAGAGGCTTAAATCAGTTCATTACCTTCTAGCTGCTGCCTTACATTTAATAACACATCCAGCGCAAGTAAGTAAATCAAAAAAGCCTTCATGAGCAATCTGCATAGCCCATAGCTCATCAGGAGGGGGGACAACAATGTTCATAGAGCTGCTCCTGTGCTTGGGCATAGACATCACCAATCTCCTCCAAGCAGCACAAAGGAGAAAGGAGAGGCTAAATTCGTCTACGCATACATTCAGCACTGAGAACATCTCACTACCGGCCCTGAGTTAAAGGTCTCTGGCCTACTGCAATACCATGTAGTGAGATTCACAGTTTTCCCTTAATATGTCCCTCTGCTTTCTTCTCCAGATTCCAGCTTGGTTTTCATGTTTTTGCTATGAAGAGTGTTGAGAGCGTTTCCCTGCTGTAGGTGTCAGAGCTTGCAGGGTGCAGTCACCCGGAGTGCCTTTTTCTGGATTGTGATAAATGAGCAAATTCTTCTCAACCTTTCAGACTTCAGGGATGCAGTCTGACTTGTCCAAAGCTTCAGCTACTCTTTGCATGACTCGTAAAAGTCCGTCCTATTTCTCGTAGCTATATGTATGGCAGAAGCATACAAGTCAATGGCATCTCTCCAGGATTTCCTTTTTGGTCAACTGTGAGGAGCAAAGAAGCCTTTCAATACTTTATAACAACCTCTCAGTCTTCTGTCAAGAAATTTCTTGTCATCTATCAGAGGACTCTGCTTTCTCCTTCAAGTTTCTTTTTTTTTTTGGATGTGAAATATTTCTGACTGTGGAGGCTTTGGGAGCTCTAGGGACTTTTCTAAGTAGAAAGTTCCTTTACCAGCTCTGCTTATACAATTTCAAACCTTCCCTCTTGTTCATTCTGCAGTCTCAGCTGCCACTTGGCAGCCCTCATGTTTCCTTATTAGTTTTTGAATTCTCCGGTTTATATGTATTGCCCTTTTTTATGCTTAGCGTATTGATTACAAGAGGGCATGCACAACTAATTCCTCTTTGGCTGACAGCAGGGCTTGCAGACAGACTCTTCGGAGCTAACAGGGGAACCTTGCACAGCTTGAATCAAAAAAGACTTAAAATGCCTTATCTAGACAGCCACAAGATGGGGACAAAACCCACAGTACCTTCTCTGAATGGGTCATACAATTTTTAGACATTACACTATACCAACTCCTGTTACTCAAGTGTCTCCCTACACTGCATCTTCAAAAATCCTCAGTTCTTCCAAATGACATCAATGTGAAGTGTAGCATTAGGCCCCTCTGTTCAGTCTTCTAACAACACAGTTATGACATATCCTCCACTTCAAAATAAATCCCGTGCATTACGTCAACATTCCAAACTGAATTTCTCTCTAATTTCCTCTCACACCAGGCTGTAGCATGACAAAGTAGCACAAGTGCGAGGAAACCTATGCACCAACAAAAATAAATCACAAAATTAAAAACATAGTAAGGATATCAATACTACACAGAAGCTTTTCTGTCATCTGTTTTGCCATTGAAGTTAAATATATTTTATGCTGGCTAAGAATTTTCCATTCCTGATATACCACAGATTTTGGCACAGGAAGGAAATGCTTCTATCAAGAGAAGATGCAGCTAAGCTGGCCACACATAGCAAAGCACAGAAGATCACTTGAAGCCATCTAAACTGAAACCTGAAGCTTCTTTCCAAATGACAAGCAGTGAAAGAAACGATATTCATCAGCCATGGTGCCCTCTTCAGGTTTTGGAGTCAACTGTTGAGCTAACTAGGACACTCCGCACTTCTCAAACTTTGGTTTCAAACTCCTGGGCAAACTCCAGCAGAAACCTTTGCATCGCTTTCCACTCACTTTATAATACAAGAGATGCCCCTGCCAGTGTAAGAACCAAACTCCTACTACTAAAGAGACTGAGAAAGATAATACACCCTAATATGAAAGAAGTAAAGGCATTTTGCAACCTGTAGGAAGCAATCACAGGAGACACAGCAGGCACAAATTTCAACATGGGGGAGAAGAAAAGATTGAAATAATAGATTTGTGTTCACTTGGCAATGCCAAAGCAGCTGAAAACATGAATTCAGTGAAGTAATCTGAAGTAGAGCGGAGAATCAGAAGAAGGAAAGTAAGAGGACTGTCTCGAAGGAGAAGATTCTCCAGTTTCTAGCAGATCTTCAAAGAGGTGTCACTAAATGAGAAGATACTAGACTGATCTGAGACTCAGAGCAGGAACAAACAGCTGGGAGAAAATGAGCGGATCAGGAAGGAGTACGTGTGACTATTTTGAATATGGTTAATGGGGGAGAAGAGGTCCTTGAACTTGTCTAGGGTGAGGTCACTATTGGTGACGTTAGCTCTAGAGAGCACTACCATTGTTCTGCCTGAGGTCTTCCCCTTTGGACGGTCAAAAGAAAATAACTGTTTTCACCATCTTCTTTTTTAATTTCAAGACACAGCGGTTCAGCTCCAGCTGTTTCCACACCCTGCTTTACATCTACGGTCCATCTGACCTTTTCTCCCTCCCCCGTCCCCCGGCCATTTCCTCTCTTCTGAGCTCTTCAGAACAGCTTATACCAAACAATATTTAGCCCTAATTCATTCTTGCTCCATTTGGTTACCTATCTCAGCTACAGAAAACAAAATAGCTGCACTTCTCTGACCTGACAAACACAAAAACCTTATGAAAATATTGGCACTTAAATTCTAACACAAAAGTCAATGCTGCCCCAGCCCCCTCTCCCTCATTTTCAATCTCAAGCATATATATTATTAACCACCTTTTTTTTTTTTTTGCTGCTTATGAAAGAATACATGGTCGATGTGATCTTGTGTCCCTGGGATTAGGAGTTAAGACATCCCCTATAAATCAGTGTAATCTTTGTAACAGGACATTGTTGCACTGAGCATTCCTGTCTGTATGATGCATTTTCAATTACTCTACATGTTTTCTACTTAGTAAGCCAGCTTAATTCTTCCCTATGTCACAATATTAGAACATGTCCCAGGTTAGAAAAAAGGAGCAATCTTAGAGCCCTTGTAAGTTGTTTAGCCTCTGGCACTTATAAATCCAAAAACACAAGGGAAATCCCTTTTCCTTGCTTGTAATATGCCTTTAGATTTATTACTTAAAGAATCTGTTCACTTAATCCTCTGTTGAGGTCAGGGTTCATCTGCATTCTAATAAAGGTTTTAGTAAGAGTAAGACCAAATAAAAAAAATCAAGGAGCTGTGTATGCCTGTGTAAGCAAGCAATGCTGCAGACAAAGTATATTCCCAAGTAAATTCTCCACCAGGAAAGAAAAAGCAGGAGGAAAAAAAAAAAAAAAAAAAAAAAAAGCAGGATGCTTTAAATTACTCTACACAAATCCAGACCATCTATCTTGGGCTGCTCTCTTCGACAGCTTGGCCAGGGTGGGCAGGCAAGGCAGAGGCTAAAGAGCTCTTTAGGGACCAAATTACTGTTTCAAAATGGGCCTGCTGCTCCAAGTATATGACAATATTATCTGAGAAATGTTACAGACATTGTGTGTCCTTCAGAGTTCTGCTAACACATCTCCTGTGATTGGAGGCATGTGTCACTACAAGAAAAAAAAAAAAAAAAAAAAGTTCATTATAAATAGACCTCAAGGATATCTGGATGTAGAATTAGGAAAATGACCAAAATATGGCTACAAAACTTATTAGCATTTCATGTTGATGATCACGTTTGGATTTCCAGAAATCTATTGCACAGATGTTTTATGTTGTCCCTGTCTTTTCAGGGGGGCTTGTTTAATTTATTGGATTTTGTGTTGGAACAAAACAGTGCTACAAATTCCCTAAGAGGTACAACAAGAAAGAAACAAGATGATGCAGAAAAGTTATCATAGCCTGGATTTCTAACAATCTGTGTATAAACAAGCATGTCTGTGTACATCTGTGTGTGCAATAAAAAATATTTTTTCATTACTGCAAATGAAAAAGTCTCTCTAGCTATTTCTCACTCTCCTGTACAACTTTTACACCATAGCAATAATTTTTATAGACAGTGTAATTTGGAAAATAATAATAAAAAGCCCGTTTTCATTTTCTCTGAAACCCCCTCCTTATAACTTGATGTCATTTCTGACATCAGCATCTGTGCAGCATTTTCAGGATTTCTCCTACTTATCAATCCAGACCTAGCACAGAACCCACCACCCTTGGTGCTACAGATATTTCATGAACACCAAAAAAAAAAACAAACAACTGCAACTATGAGCACTGATTGAAATAATGTTACACAGCATGCTGAAGGTACAAATCCAACTGCAAGCAGTTTGCCCTTCTTTCAGAGATGTTACTGTATGGAGCATCCCTCATCCACATTACTCTGACACAAAGCAGTTTCTGAAGTGGAAAAGAGGAAATACTGCTTTGCTTCACTTTTCTTAGGAGATCACTTCTTCCTGAGATAGTAAAACCTCCTCCAGACCAAGTGTCTACGGAAGAGGGAGGGTACAAAGTTGAGGGGACAAGAGAATTTCCTTCACCTCTTTACCACCTGGCCTTGCCCTGGTCTGGCAATGTGATACTGCGTTCATTGGAAGTCTTCTGCATCAGCACAAGCAATACAACTTAGGAAGGGGAAGCTAAGTTTTAAGCTTTCCAGGAAAAGGACCTGTATTTAATCATGTTTGCTTCAGCGCAAGCCCATTATCTACGATAACAAACAAGACTTAGGTTCTTGAATTATACTACGCAGAACAGCCATTTATTCACCAGGTTGGGAAAATTGCTAAGTCGTCAGAGGGCTGTAACACCTACTGTGAATGTTGGCATAGATTTATGTTCAGCCCTGTTTACAAACAACCTAGGAGTATTCAAAGGAAAGTTTCCATACCATATGCTTCTCTCAAGATTATTTGTTCTGGTAGCACACTGTAACTTTTTTTCTTTACTTTAGGATCTAGGAAAAAACAAAAGAAATTCATTCTTTGGTGGAGGAGAGCATCTCAAAGATCTGATGCCAAGCTGAGAACACCATTCCTGCAGCAGCAGCATTGGGCCCTTAGTTGAGTATGTGCTGATTTTGGAAAAGGCTTTTCCTTTCCAAAAGCTGGAAATAGAATCCGTTTAAGATGATCCATCGCCAAATTCAGGTGTGGGGATTGGGGTGTGTGTGTGTGTGTGTCAAAATTTGCATTTTTTTTTTTTGGACTATGATAAACAACTAAACCCAATTCGTTCTTATCCAGATTTATGCCATCATAGCACCACTGACCTCCATATCTCTTCTGTTCACTTACACCACCAGATATTAAAGGCAAGCATATCTTTTTCTTTCTCATGTGTGTGGTCCTCACTGGTATACACATAGATTGAGAGCCATTATGTTAGGACTAAATCACCCCCCATGAGGTGAGGTCTCATTGTCAGCTAGCACTAGGCCTCTCCAGAGCGGTGTGAATGTATGAGGAGATATTTGTGTCATTGAGAGAACAATTGATTAGTTGGACAATAAATTAAATTCCTCAACTCTTTGATCAGGTAAGCTCTTGAATAATATTTCCGCTGCATATGAGCAAACAGTTTTCTGAGGTATTCCTGATTTTCTGGCCATAGTTTAAAACACAGTTCTTCCTGGGAAGCAAATTATTCCTATTCTGGTCAGAGCTCGTGCTCCAATCCTAAAAGGAGCGAGCTGCCTTCTGTTGGCTGTCTTTCCCCAACCTCTAAAGGCTTAACTCAAGCCACAAAAGTTAGTGTCTGGAAACCAAAGGCAATCACCCTTCTCCTGACTAAATCCCAAATTGCCATCTAAAGTTCCCCACATTCAGCTTTCCAATCCCTTTATTAGACTATTTTAAAAGCAAATCACAGTGGGGTTCCAACAAAGACCACATCTCATTGTTACAGGCTTGACTGTCAGTAACTAAAGATGTCACGCATGCAGAGTGTGCTCTGTGATGAGCAACCGTGTCAAAGAGGGTTCTCTGTTAAAACACTGATACTTTAAGAGTGGGATTTTCAAACGCCTTCAGCATTCATATAACTGTTCAATGACATTGCTCCCCAGTTAGGCCAATATTGAACACTTTTGAAAATCCCATCCTACATGTTTACACAGTCTTTTAATCATCTCTGTCCAGGCTGGCAGACCCTGGCTGCCAGAGAAAGAGGAAAAGGATTTAACAAAGAAGAAATAAAAATAAGTAAAAACTATCTAAGGTTATAACAGTTCCTTTAATAAAAGGTTGTTGCTTTTTAAGAGTAAAATAATGTACGTTTTTAACACACACACACAAAAAAAAACCAACAACAAAAAAAAACAGCTTTTTGCTAATACTCAAAAATTACAAGTAATCTATAAATAAAGCAGTATTCCAACAGAATCAAACAATCCAGCTTGGATACACATATTTAAAGCCTAAGGTTTAATAAGCAAACCAAAGAATACTATCATTAGAATTGTAGACAACATGGTCTGTAACATCAGGGAGAGCTGATTAAATGGGCAGTTTGTTCCACAATTTGGTCAGTGGCATTTTGGCAATACAGTATAAATGGGTGAGGATTAAGTCATTTCTCAGCTTTCCTTGGCAGAGTCTTTTATTATTTACAATATTTACTTCAGGGAAGTCTTGGCGTATGTCATATTTATCTTGCTGAAAAATGGGCCCATAAATGCATATCACCTCTTGAACAAAGCAAAGCGTTGTGGTACTAATTTGGTTCATGAAGTGCGTAATTCAGCCTCTTTGCACAGGGGCAACATTTGTCTCCTGCTTTATTAAACAACTGTTAAACCTTTTTTTTTTTTTTTTTTTTTTTTTTTTAAAACTCAATACTGAAATGGGCCAGTCTAATGCCACATATACCTTGGCCTTCTGGAGGGCTGCTTGCATACAAGAATTGTCTTCAGCATGCACCCGCCACCAGAGGTGTGAGCGCAGATGGGACTGCAAGACCAGAAGACACGTACAGATCTAGCACTTTCAACAAGTGGGGATAAGAGAGCAATGAGTCCACAACAACAATGCAAAGAGAATTTCTCTGCTAACCTCTTTTCCTTATTCCCCAAACAATCAGCTCTTCCAACCCAAAACTCCCAGCTCAGACAACAGCTCTCGCTGCAAAGGGTTTGTCAGCCCAGCTAACAACATCTAGCTCCAGAAGGTTAGAACATGGGGTGAACACAGAGCCTGCTCATTTCTGAGACGTGATTTGGGGATAGCAGCAAATAGAGCCATGCCACATATTCCAAGAGCATCAAAAAAAGAAGGAAAAAAAAAAAAAAAAAGCCAGGAGCATTACTGACTGCACCTTCCAGTAAAAATTTCCTCTCCCACCAGCAGAAATGCCCAATATTATCCCGATTTGCCCATATCACTGAAAGCTCTGGCGTTTTACTTTTCAGTAATCACATCCCTGATGACCAATTCCACCTGTTGAGAGCCCTTTCATGCTTCATTTCAGACTAAGTCCTGAGTGAGGTCTTTGCTATCTGACCTAAAACATGTGTCTTAGCAGCTCTACACCTGGCTGGTGGTTACCACCACCTGCACTGTGATATACATAAAGTGCTGTAAAGAAGAGACGGAGGAAACAAACAGGCGATCTCCAGTTATGCACCTTTTTTTCTAAAGCAGACATCTTATACACAAATGGGTTCAGAGTAATTTGATATTATAGAGGGAGGGAGGAATGATGTGTGCAGCTTGCAAATGCAGAGAATAAATACACATTTTTAGTGAATTGAGAGTGTTTAAAATAATTTCACAGGCAAGATTCACTTATCACCACAGGTGGCCTGTGTAATAGATGTTTTAGTTGAAGATGCAAAAATTCGGAGTCGCAGGAATTGTTGATTACAAGCAAGAGTGTTTGCACTTAAAATCCTATCAAAACTGATCTTTGTAAGTAAATAATATTAGACTAAGCTATTCTCCAGGGGTTATTAAGTGTGTACTCAGAAAATGGCATTGTCTTAATGTTAATTAATTTGAGCAAATGGGGTAAGGAGAAAAGGAGCTGCTTTCATGAAAGTTTCTCATTTCATCTTCAGATATACACTAGAGCAAGAGGTGATGATAATAATACTGCATTCTTAAGTATTGTTTTCCAAGAAAAAGAACACATGAATAATTTCCATGTAGAAATACTGTGACTGATATTCTAGGCAGGAGATCAGCGAGGAGGAGCCCAGAAACACAGAACAATGGCTAGATGTGCTGCCTCCTCTCATTGTCCTCACTGTGACCAGTCAGGCACCAGCCTGGGCCCCACCACCTGGTTTTGTTCTGGGACGCTGCTGGAGCGTACAGTATCCTACACAGACAGTTACAGGGTCAATAGCCAAGCTACCAACAACCTAGCTCAGGGGCAGCTCCTGATGAAGTGGTCACCTCTCACCAAGTAAGAAAGAGAAGAGGCAAGAAACAATGAGAAAAGAGCCCTTAAAATAAAGGTATGTGCTTTAGGATTTTCAAGCAAAGACATTGCTCTGATTCCCTTTCATCTGCAGCACTTACTTCGTGCAGCTGCCTGAGCGATGCTGCTTTTGGGTCCCAGGCAAGCAAAACAAGCACACAAGAATTACTGAGGTGCTGTCTACCATTTTGCCCTCCTGTACCGCAGCCTGACAGACCTTTCTCCTTGCTTATTCTGTCCCAAAGTTAGGATGTCAGGCTTTCCTTAGCCATACTTGAAAATGGTAGAATAGCACCTCCTCCTTACCAACAAGCCAAAACATATTAGAATAACAATTTAACAAAGCCATTAGATACCATCCTAGGAGATCTTCAATTTTTCTCCTATTTGTGCTCCATCCTATTTCTTCATTTTCCTTTTAAAATGAGCATTGTCCTTCAAAGCTATTATTTACTTATGAGTATGCTGTGTCATAAACTTCCTATGCTGCTTCAATAAGCCTCTTTCTCTTCAACCATTTTTTATTATTTTGTTTTTGGTTTTTTTTTTGATGCTAGGCTACCTGGCATTTGTTGCACCCAGCAGGAGAAGGCACTGGCTGGCTCACAGTCATCCAAACGACAAAGACAACTGATACCACAGGGTGTTTTCCCTAGAGTATTGTCTGGGATGATGCGGCAGTGCTGGGGAGAGCCTGATGGATTGATTCATGCACCCAGTCACTTGCAGAAAATTACAGGGGACAAAAGCACATATAAAGAAGTAGCATTAAAATGCAATGATGTCTGTGCATATGGTAGAAAGAAAGGCAGTTTAGTCCTACAAAGTTTTAATTGCCATTTGTCTGAAAAACTCACATAACTCAGCCATCACTTCTGAGTACTACAGCCTTCCTTAACAGAGAATGACAAAAGCCAGATAGCCCCCATGACATCCTTAGCGTCAAATACACTGACTTGTATCAAAAAAGGTCCTGTTTTTTCATTGTGTTCTACGCATATGGAAAATGTCATGAAATAATGGCAATAATGCTACAAAAAGATGGCTTTTTTTTTTTTTTTTTAGCATTATTAAAACTACAAGAGGAACCAAAAATTTCCATTTGGCTAGAATAACATACTATCACAGAACCAATGTCTGGAAAACAAACAAAAAAACATGTAAAAGCATATTGACGGTTTATGCCCCACCTGGTTCCCATGCTCTTGTGTAGAGCCTGTAAGCAAATATCTAATGTAGCAAAACCTGTCATATACTGCTCAGATGATATTAAGGACAGATACATATTACTTGCAAAGATAAGAAGCAGTATAAATACACATAGTGGAAGTGAGAAAATACAGATTTATTATCAATTTGTGGCTCAAATCCCATAAACTGCTACACAAACAGAAAAGACAATCCATGAAAGTTTTGTATCTACAGACACCATACAGGATTAGCTTCTACCATATCTACTAGTGCAATGGATGCAGGTTTTTCCCTCTGGATTTTGCCATAAAAACCTAACATGCAGCTATTTGACACAGTTATTTTCAGCTCCCAACAATCTGTTGCTCACTACCAGCTTGTAGTGACTACACAGTGGCTGTTATATATGCGTGGATATCCTATACCGTGCTTTCAGTATTCTGAATGCTACAAATAATAATGATGGGGCACAGCAAGCTGACAAACTTTCTAACAGACTGACATTAAGACTAGGAATTTTTCTAAAGGAAAAGAGGCATATACTGCCTGCCTAAGAAAAACATCTTCCGAATGGTGCCTATCCAATGCCAACCGAATCTACACTCTTTCTTCCATGCATCAATGCCACTTCGTTCAGACTGGCTGGCTTTCTCGGCAGTGACCCCTTCTTGCCTTCTGTATTATTTAAGGAGATTTATAGCTGGGTGTCTCGTGTGGTGAAACATGAGCTCTGACCCCCAGGCTTGGAAGTCGTCAGGGAGAAACATTAATATTATGCCACATTAGGAAAGAAAACTCATCAGTAGCAGCAAACCAAATGACAAAGTGAAACATGATGCTTCTTGTCACACATGACACTGAACAGTTAAATGCACCCAAAAAGTTGTGCCCTCTAATGTGTCACCTACTATTTTGCACCAGTGCAGTGACTGGTGGTCCAGATCTCAGCTGCTGTGTCTCAGCTGGGGCTGGGGCTGCTACTGCTAAGGCTGATACCCAAGAACCTACAGTTACTGCAAATAGGCAAATCTCACTGCTATGCCAAAGTGCAAATACAGACAATTACTGTCAAAAAAAAAAAAAAAAAAAAAAAAAAAAAAAAAAAAACTTAACACCTAGACACTCAGGATGAAGAACGGGAGGTGAGAAATAGATACATAACCTACAAGTAGGGCATGAGGAGTCATAGCACAGAGATGTGAAATGGCTTCTCCAAAAACGCACTTAGAAATCTATGCCAGAGGAAGGGACTCTCCTGAGACCCCATCCAAACACCTTACACCACATCACTCTTCACCTAAGTTCTCTACAACTTTTATTTACATAACCAGCAAAACCATTTCATCAACAAACATCTGGGTTTCAAGACAGATCACTGAACACAAAAGAATGCAAAACCTTAGCAAATTTTGAGAAAGGGCTGGCTACTTTTAATGATTTGTAAAATCAATTATGATGCTTTACGTTAAAAATAGACACAACAAATGTAAGCTTCAGGGAATTATCACATTAGGACAGAGGCAAGCAAGGAATTTCCAATTCGAATCCTATGGACAGAGCTTTGGCTTGACATACAATTTGACATAAGCACACACACATATATGTGGGTATCTATAATTTTTCCTCCACCTTCCTAGAAACTGCTATCTGTAATATATGAGACCATACAGGTTCAATGTCTGAATTAGGAACGCAGAATTTGCTATGTTGTAAATGTAGTTACTAAAGATACACATGCATTTTCCTCAGATGTCTGTTTTGCACGTGACCGTATTTGTCAATAATTAACTGAAATAATAAATTTGAAAGAAAGGGGAAATGAAAGGAGAAGAGGAAGGAAAGAAAAGAGGAAGGGAGGGAAAGGGACAAACTCTTGCTGTTTCCGCTTCTTAGAATGGGTCTCAAAAAGACCTCAGCACTTGAGCTACCTCAATGAAATCAGAGGAGTAAAGACCTATATGTTTAATCGCTAATGCAGATATGACTTTTTAAAAACCATATATTTTATTTAAATATGATTTCCTTTTCATAATAAAAAATGTATTAATATGTACCTTCTGACTAATCTTAGCAATACCTGGTAATTCTCCCATATCTTTAAATATTTCTTAGAACAAATGGTCTTGGGTCAAGGCATACAACATGTGCATGCAAGTATGAGCTTAAAGAAAGTCCTCTTCTTCATTTGTGGATCTATATTTGTTTTTTTTCTGGACCTGGTCATTTTATGCTCCTATTTATAATATATGGAAAACCAAAAACTGAGTAGGCAAGAGTTTTCTTCACAAAAACTCTGATTCTTAGGGCAAAATGGGGCCCTGGCAGGCATTTTCACTAGCATTTCACATATAGCATTTGTACCTTGCTGAGCTCTTCTAAAATTCCGACATGCCAGAGCAGTTGTGAAGCCCTGTTGTAATTTGTACCTCTCCTGACACACAGCTAATACCATAACTTATATGCACCACTAACCATGGACACAGCCCCTCTTCTTCTGTATGGTCTGCTCGCTGGATGCTCACAGGGACATACATAATGCAGAACTCTGCTGCAGCAAAATTGGAGAATCAAGAGTATTTCTGGTCTTTATAGGGTGTGTAGAATAAAATATGATCACCTTTGCAAGGCCAAAACCCTGGCTTCTGTAAAAGGTATACAACAGTAATGGCTTACATATTTCTTTCAAAAAATATCTGCTCATTTTATGAGAAATCTAAACCAGCTTGTGGCATAGCATGTAAACCCTAGAATTGCTGGGGTAAAATTTTGGTTGCATAAATATTGCTAATTTGATAAAGAAAACAACACAGGGGAAAATATATATATATATATATATATTTTTTTTCAACACGTTCTCCCATCTTGTCAAAAATTTACACAACCAATAAACGTTCTCAAAGGTTTGGCCTAAGTCACGCCCATCAACACAGAGGTTGTGGAGCACGTACAGTTTTCACTTTTCAAGAAAATGAAAGAACACAAAAGAACATGAAACCTTCCTGGCTAATTCAACCTACCAGTTTCAGAGCTATGCTCCTATCCTTGTAAGATGAGTTTAAATTTACCTTCTGACACAGTCAGAAGTTTTATATATATATACACCATGTAAATATAAAAGAGCACTACAGAGAGAGAATCAGGGAATAAAGAGAAAATGCATATAACTAACACAAGAATAGAAGTCTAAGTTGCCTTGAGACAACTGCACATTTAAACTATGGGTTTTTTTGTTTGTTTGTTTGTTTTTTGGTTGGTTGGTTGGTTGAGTGTGCAGACTTGCAATTAATTCAAGATCCAATAATTGCAAATACATTAGCAAATATCAAAGACTGAAATCAGAATACAAACAGAAATGAGGGGGATATTTTCAACAGATCCATTATTTGTAAAGGACTGTCAACTGTCTATACAACAACGAGTATTCAGTTGAAGTTTCACAAATGCTAATCGGGGATAGGGTTTTTCAATGAATTTTGGATCAAATACATTGAGAGCTTTGGACAAACCTACTACATTTTTCAGTCTTTTTGGCTGAAAGGAATTTGTTTTTCCAGTCTAGAGATTTTTTTTTTTTGATTTTTTTTTTGTCTGGATGTTTCCTCTGGC